>NC_048893.1:90404046-90604188 GCF_011077185.1 Oxyura jamaicensis
AAAGAAAGAAAGAAAGAAAGAAAGAAAGAAAGAAAGAAAGAAAGAAAAACAAAATAGTCAGTCCTTCCAGTTTTCTCAGCTGCTTCCTTTTTATTTCGATCTGCAGGCTCCACGAGGCATCTCAATTTGTGTGCTGAACCACATCAAGCAAGGGAGCCACTTCCCCGATGACAGAAACGCTCTGGTCTGCTGGCCAGCGCTGTCTGTACACATGGGGACATGAGGTACTCTGCACGACACTTTATCTATGTCCCTAGAGGCATCAGGGGAAAAGAATCAGGCTGGTATGTGAGGACAGTGGTTCCAAAATGCTATCAGTCTTCCCTGTGGCATGGCCCAGGCCAAAGTCCACCTCTCGGCTCCTCAGCACTGGCTCCTCAACAGCAGAGGTGGGAGACAAGGGGACAGAGTCTGCTGTGGGCAGTAAGACACATCTTCAGCTGTGCACCCAGCCAAGTGGCCAGGCAGTAACTGAGGCCAGGCTTCTCCCCCAGGAAGCCTGGTACCAGCCAGGGGTCCGTACAGGAAAGCCCTTCACTGCTCAGCCTCAGTCAGATACGGGACCTGGCATCTGCCCGGAGGCAGCTCTCGGCCTCCCAGTGCTAAGGCTGTCCTAGGTGGTAGCCAGGATCTAGAAGCAGTGCTCTAAAAGGTAATTGCAGCAGAGTTACTGGTGTTATATCTATGTAGGATGGCGGAGCAAGTATGCTTACGTCTCTTTTAGAAGTAGATGAAATAGCAGCGCTCTTTCTCAACAGACTTTTTCCCCTGCAAGCTGGGAACTTCAGCAGTTCCTTTTGGCCCTTTACATTACAGTTTCTTTCTATGGTTCAAAAAGCTCCTGCTTTTCCAGAAGAATGATAATGGTTCCATGATACACTGTTCTTGTAGCATAGCCTTCCTAAAAATAACACTGGAAAAGGCAGTTTTCAAAAAGAAAGCCCCCCTGTCCCACCCAAATCAGAGCCCACAGCTTGTGGATTTGCTTCATATGTTCAGGATCCACCCAGCGTGCCTCAAATATAATTTTTGTGTGTTCTCAATTAGTGGCTTACCAAATGTCTGAGAAAGGCCATTTTGGTCTTCAGCCCAACAATCTAATGCAATACCTTTCTTCTTAAAAATAAATCAAAATAGTGTTTATAATTTTGGCCACTTACAGTTTGTAGAACACAGGAATTAATAGAAAACATCTCAACTACCATGCATGTTTTATGGCATATATTTCTGACTGTGGCAGAGAAATTTGTCTTCCTGCTATCGTTCATTTCATTTATACTAGACTTGTGTAAACTTGAACTTCTGTGATACACAACTCAATCTCATTTGAATTTGAGGGACAGTGCCAAACAGAAGCAGGAAGAATATCTGAAGACCATCCCTCACTTCGTTCCTGCCTCTGGTACAATGCACTCATTTGGGCTGTCAGATGAAGCCAATAGCCATCCTTTAGACTACTCTATTGAGGAAAAAAAAAAAAAAAAAAAAAAAGTCATACAACACTGAAAGGGCCTTCTGGAGGAGAATGCTGATCATTCAAGTTTCATCCTGCAGGCCAGTACAGACCGATGATGTTTACTGGGTCAGATTCTCATCATCCCCAAATATCTATTGACTACATAAGCAGCAAAAGAAGCAAGCTGACGCATCCTTGCATGTGATGGGGCACTAATATTTACACAAATCCAACACCATATGACTTATCACCAGCTGTTACACGTATGCTGTTACACATACAGACTGCTAGTTACATTACTCCTGGTTTCACTCTGGATTTGCATGGGTTCTCAGTACTTTTAAGCCCTCGGTGGTAGGTGGATCCCCATGGCATCTCCAGCCCCAGCAGTTCTGTCTAAAGAGCGGCTGGCCCAGTCTCACCTGCACAGTTCTGTGCTTCCATTGCATCTCTTGCCATAGGCTCACACCTGAGGTGCAAAGCCACCTCTGCAGTATTTGCATGATGGCAAATGACTGCTGCCCCTTCCTTTACTTTCCCCTCACTTGCCTTTTCTTGCCTTCCTTCCCTTCACATCCCTGTTGTTGTTGGCTTCAGTCCTGAAATGACTTTGTTGGACAAAATGTCTTTAAATCAGTGGTGTTCACTATTCTTCAACTTTTTCTTTTTAGAGCTAATCTACCTTCATTGCCATCATACATAACTTTGAATGACAGATAATAGTCTAAGAGAGAATAATATTCTAAATACTTAAACAAATTTTTACCTTTTTTTTTTTAATTGAAAGGTCCTTTCTGATGCTGATATTTCAGTATAACTGCTAAAACAACTGTTTTTCCTTAGAAGATCCCAATTGATCAGAGAAATGAAAACGGAGAAAAGGCTTTCCTCTTGCTATGGAGGATGTGATTGTCTCCTCACGTATATTCAGTGTAGTTACTTATCCCTGCAAAGCCCAAAAAGAGAACAAATGGTATGTGCTGCTTATTAATAATATAGCAGCATGGTTGCAAAATTTACGGGAACACCAGCTTTATTTCTGTGTATTATTAGTCATTATAACAAGCAAGCTGTTAAGAATTAGTGCATCGTCTTTTTCTTTACACTACATTTATGCCCTTATATTAAAATCACATCTGAATGGACATCTGTGAGATCAGACTAATTGTTTGAGATCAAACTGAGTTTTCAGATAGAAATGCAAAAGTGATGACTCTGTGAAGAGAAGTTCCTCACCTGAAAGTCACCTTTAGCCTTAAGTCAGCACAACTTCCACTGCAAACTCTTGGGACCAAGCTCAGCTGAGGTGAAGAAATGTGTCAGGGGAGCGCTTGTGTGGTACTGCATGAACATATGGATGCAGTAAAAGTGGCCAGGCACCGTGCTGTGGATTTGCTGTGCAACTCTGAGCATATCAGTGCAGGCTCTGATCTTCAGAGGGCATTGGGGAGTACCAGAGCACAGATCTTTTACAACAATACAAGGATTGTATGTAGATGTATGTAAATTCCATTGTATGTAAATAGATCTTTTTTTTAGACTGATGAACATGGAGTAAAAATTGGCAAGCAGTCAGATGCGAGCACACCTTCCTCCTCCATTAGCCCGCAGTCTTGGTCTTGCTTGCAATTTTAGACCATCCTTTCTCTGGTCCTACCACTGATCTATACAGAAATTAATCTGAATGAGTGTGGTATTCTGTGGAAGACTGCAACTTAAATTTCAAGGGAATGTATGGCAGTAAGGGCAGAGTTGTGGTTTATGCGCTCCAGAGATGCAGGTTTATTTATTTACATCACCCTGAGTATCACAGTGTGCGCTGATGAGTGATTCAGCTTTCCAGCTCCTAAGATAAAGATGCTATTTCATAGATATTGGAATATTGTAGCGATTTGACATTTTGCAAGTTTTTAAAAGGTCTCCCTTGGATTTAATTCTCTAAATTGATGGTTAAACCGCAGATCTAGGTAAGAAAGAGATTTGAAGTAAGAAAAACCATGTAGAGTGCATCAGAAGTTGAAACCAATTCACACAAGCCTCAGAAGAAATAAAGGGAGAAGGTAGAAATACCAGTCCCATACATCCTAGAATTTTGTGATAAATTTGTGAGGATTTTTAAGTCATAAAGGACTCACTGTCAAACTTCTGGCACTTTGAAGATTTCCTTTCATCAAATGGCAAGCTTTTTGTACAGTCTGTTTACAGTATCACAATGAGGAAACACTCAAGTTGAGGTAAATAGAAAAGTTGGTACTTTGGAGTCTTCTAAAATTCCCAGGGATTCAAGGAAAGAAGATGATCAAACAGTTTACTGTGCTGCAGTATCCTTAGCCACCTGGAATATATCACATAACAGTGTGACATTGCTCCGGATTATTTTGGTAATTCAATAAATGTGAATTCAACCCTGGGGAAATATAACTGTGTAAAAATGTAATTATTGGCTTATAGAAATCATACTTTCCTCATGTTCCATTGCTTTCCCAAGAGAAATTTATTACCTTTGGGACTGAAAGCTATATGGGTGCGTTTCCTACATCTATCATTACAATGCGTGCAATCTACTGCCACTTCTCCCTGCTAGTACAAGATGCTTGATTCCAAGGTCCCTTACAGCATCAACTCCAGTGAAATCAGGATAATTATGTCAAACAAAATCCATATGGATTTAGATGAGAATTAGAGATATTAAAACAATTTTATTTTAGTATTATTCCTGCTCTTTACCTTACACATAGGTCCAAAATACATTTTCCATGGAGATAAGTTGGCTGCAATGGACCTGTAACAGTTTACACTAGATAAAGACCAGAACATGCATCTTTAAAACAGGCAAACAGACCTTGAGTGGAGTATAAGGAATGTGCTTTCGTGTGGTAAGGATTTTTCTTCACCCTTCCAGGAAAGAAATGCAAATCAAAATCATTCAGCAACCCTGTGGAGCCTTAACAAAATGATCGCTCTCACCTGTGTTGCTTGTAGGCCTACCCTAAGATTGAACAGACACTCCCTTTGCTTCATGATGGACCTCACCTGCCCTGTCCTTCAGTGGTGGAGGTGGAGGGGGGTTTTTGACAGTACTGACCCCCAGTCCAAAGAAGAAAATCAGTTCTGTCTCTTCCATCATTCCCCCCTCCCCAAAACCCAAGTTGAGGGAGTTCACAGGTTAAGACACTTGTTTGAGAACTGAGACACGAAGAACATCTCTGCTCTGTGACACTGACGAGCCTCATCTTCACCACTTGGGGGTGAATGAGTCTCAATTTTTGATCTCATGGGTGAAAAAGCACTGAAGTCTATTTCATTCTGACAAAGTGTGGAAAAGGGTTGAGATCTCCTATTTGTGCAAGTGCAAGGTGTTGGTAGCAGGGGCCTGTGGGGCTGCTGCGCGAGGCAAGGCCAAAGCAGCGGGTGGCAGACGCAGCTGTTTCCAGGTTGCTCCAGCGACCCCACCACAGGGCACAGCCAGGTGGTGGTGCTCTGAAACGACCGGAGAATGTGATCCTTCTGTGAAAACAGATTTTAAAAAGGCTGGCAAAAGCTGAGAGAGAGAGAACAAGGCCAAATGTGTAGGAGGTGCAGTGTGGTGGAACTGGTAACACCCCTGAAGGGCCTGCGGCCCCTGGAAAGCCCAAACCAGAGCAGGTGTCCCTCAGAGAGACTGCAGCCTGTGGAGAACCCATGCCGGAGCTTAGGAAAAGAGTGAGGGGGAAGGAGCAGAAGAAGAAAAGAATGAGAAACAAATAGAGGCAGAAAAAAAACCATTGCACCACAACCTCCTGTGGCCCCCACCACCTCACTTAAGTGAATGAGTGTAACCTGCAGCAATAACAAGAGGAGTGGAGACTATGAAGAGGAGAGGTACTAGGAGCGAAGCCAAGCCTGTGAAAGGTATTTTCACTAAGTGTTTAAATGTTTTTCTTCTTTGTTTCCCCAAATGAGTAATTAAATCTTCACTTTAATTGGCAGTAAATTAAGATAATCCCCCAAGTTTAGTCTGTTTTGCCTGTAACAGTCTTTGCAGACAACAGTAAGCATTTTGCCACTCTTTATTTCAACCCAACAGTTTCCTTGTTCTCATTTTTCCTATTCTCTCCCTTCCCACTGGCGCGGGCAAGCAAGTGGCTGGGTGTGTGCTTGGCTGCTGGCTGGGGCCAGCCCACCACACCTCCACCTTTGTGGCATGAGAGAAGTGATTCTTCTCCTCTCTGACTGGTGAAGTAGCTGGAGGGGTAACAGAGCATTTGAAATGGCTGCCTGAAGTGCAGCCATGGAGTGAGCCATGGAGTCTCACCTGCAGGGATTTTAAGGGTCAGTGAGCGAGCTATCAGCCAGGAATTATGCTGTTACCTGGGTGAGGCAGAGGAATAGCCAAAGTCATCCTAATTCCTGTGACTGTGTGGCATAGACTGCTGCGTATGCAATGTTCCAGTTACCACAGATCTGATCACTCAAAAAATGGCCATCCTCACATTTATGACACCCACAAGTGAATCATTCACTTTTATTATGAAGAAACTCTTTCAAAAGTCAGTTTTCAAGTAATACCATGTTTATTTCATCATACATTAAACAAGACAAATTCAAGGTGCTTTTTTAAACAGCACTACAACAAAGTGATCTCTCAGGAAAATTGGTGTCCATCTTAGCTCATTGCTCAGTCAGCAGAAACACAGACACCATGGGGCTGAGTGCTTTCTGCAGTGCAGGCAGGACTTTGCAAAATTAGGATAATTCAGACAGAAATCCAGAGATGATTCTCAGAGAGGAAAAAAAAAAAAAAACTGCAATTTCTTGTTTTCTTTTTTTTTTTTAGTTGGTTGGTTTTTGTTGTTTAGTTAGTTTGTGGGGATTTTTTGGTTTTTCCTACTGACTAGAAGTGTAAATTGGCTGTCCAAAATAAGAACGTCAGTTCACATTCTTCTCATGTTGCCCAGCCAGAATATTCTGGACTTTTCCACCAAGTCAGTAGGGTTGAAAAGAATTAACTCCTAAAATGCTCTTACCATCCATTCCCTTCTGGCATTTTCTGTTGTTCTTCATCGCTTGGACCATATAGTTGGAGTGAGGTCACTCCAGACCTAGTGTGCTGGGGTCCTGGCATATGAGTGTGATTCTTTTGCTAAAACAACTAATCATGATCCTAAAAGAAAAAGAACTTGTTCGTCTTTTTTTTTTTTTTTTTTTAAATAAGCAGAGAAAAAAAGTGTAAAATTAAAAAAAAAGGCAACAACAACACGAAAAAACCCACACAACTGTTTGCAGTTTTTCCTTTCAGCAAAAATTCTCATAAATACCCACTTCAGGATCTGGGGGAAAGGAAGTCTTCAATAAGTTTTTTTTGGTCTGCCTTATTTTTATTGCAATACTTCATGTGAGTCTGTCAGCGCCGTATCCTTGCACAGAGAGCATCAGGCAGCCATTGGTAACTGATGCTGCTCCTGAGAGTCCTACATACCCGGGGGTGTTGTGATAGGGGAACTGAGGATAGTTCTGTCACAGATGAACCTGTCGTCTAATTGAGAGCATTTTTCTGTGCTGTATAAATTCTTAAGCCACTTGGGGTTTTTATTGTTGTTTTTCTTTTTCTCACAAAAATAGTTTTCTTTAAATGTTCCTGCCTCATTTAACAGCAATTACTGCTAATATACTTCCATGGCATAATATTTTTATGTACATTTAGCTTGGCTGCATGATGATGCAGGGATCTGAATTGGAAGTATTGCTGCAGGAATCAGCATTAAGCTGTGAAAGATCCTACACTCTGTCTATTGTGAAGCAAAGGGGCTCCTGAGACCTGCCACCTTATCCTCCAGCTATGCCCAGTGTTGTAAAAGCCAGATAAACCACAGCATATAACTGAATCTGTCAAAAACTGAATGCTTGCTGCCAAACAGTGGCAAGACCATTGCAGGCACCACTTGCTTTTTTGTCAGAAAGGTCTCATCAATAAAGTGGAAAGTCCTGGAGTAGAGCAACTGCCAAGCTGCCCTCCCATTCCATACAATCTTTCTGCCCCTTTGAGGAAAGTAAATAGGGCTTCTTTCCACCTCTCTTCACGCTGACCCTTGCCACCCATACTAGGAGCTGGACCTCCCGAAAAGCTTCCCTTTCCACAACTGCTGTGGCTGTGCTGTTTCTCTTAGCAGCGCGTCATATCCAGACACCTTCATCTCCCTCCTCAAGCACCCGTTCTAGGGCTGCCATCTGCCACACAACCAACATTTTCCTAGCAGCTTAGGGTGTTTGCAGGCTAACGAAGCCCAGCACAGCTCTGAAGCAAATGTATCTCTGGTGCTATTTCAGCTCAAAATTCAGTGTTTTCTCCCTCCCACCCTGACAGCCTCTGGGGACAGCGAGGGCCCGAGGGATGTGGGTTGTGAACAAGCGCTCTCCAGCCAGACCTGTCACGCTGCACTGCAGTGTGTGACTGCAATGCGTGCAGGCCCTGGGTGACAAGCACAAACCCAAGGGATGGCTGAGCCCCACGGCTGGGCAGAGGTGCCAGGCTGGTGCCATGCGCCCCAGCCACGTGCTAAGATGGGACTGCAGAGCTCCACATGCTCCAAGCAGAGGGGTGCCCTGGCTTTATCAGTGCCTCAAACACACCAGCAAGGTTTTTCAATGTTCTTTTCCAAAAATTGTGGCAATCATATGAGAGATGAAGGTGGGGGGGTGGACACTTGTTGTATTATCCTATTTTCGCTCATGAGATTAAGGAACTGCTTTTTCTTCTTTTTCTTCCCAAAGAACATTTCATCGCTGCCCAGGTACACTTCAAGGAAAGGGGGAGAAGCAGAAGCAGCAAAGAGCCAAGGCACCAGCGCCGGACAGACTGCAAGGTATGGTAAAGCTGACTTAAGTGAAGGGAGGCTTCTTGCCCATACTGTTGAGATCTATAATGCCCAGACATTAGGTCACCTTGGCCTCTCTTAAGGAAAAGCATGTGTTCAGGGAAAGCAGATTGTCTTGGCTGTCAGTTCCTGATTTAGCCCTTATTCAGTATTTTCTTTTGAATTTGGCTACCCTAGCCAAACCCTGCTCGGATGATTGGCATTTTTATAGGAGAGTAGCAAATAGCAGATGACAAATGATTTACATCTCCTGCGGATTCACGAAGCTTTGGATTTATAAACATTTTCATGACTATGCCACAGCTATATAAATGTTTCCAAACAAAGAAAAACAGAAGTTCCCAAGGTGCAAAGATCTGAGGATAAGTTTGTTATTACAGAAAATGAAGTTTTTTTTATGGAACCAGCTCCAGTACTTGACGTGTCTCTTATCCTTTTGTCTCTCCCTTTACTTTTTCTCTTCCATTGCCCACATCTTTTTGTTTATCCTCCTGCTTGCCTATGTGTTTTCACCCTTATGAGTTTTAATTTCAATCGTGTAGAGGTTTCTCATCATATGTTGATTTCTAAGGCATGCAGAGAGCTTATGGATACGCTCACTTAATTGACTGTAAGCCTCCCTTTTCATATTACTTTGTTCTTCTGCTAATCAAATTCTCTGCAACCTCCTCAAAACAAGGTCGTTAGCTTCACCACTGAAATCCATGAGTGAACTTTTAATCTCATTTAGTGGTCAAAATGGGAGGGCAGAGGTGCCAGCATGGAAATTCTCAGGTTGTGGTATGATGTTATTGCTTAGCTGTAGGAAGCCTTGGTGTATTTTATGAGGTGTCCCTAAGGCTTGCCAGCCTTTTCTACCCTAGGATTGTGCCCTCGCTGGGCTCCTGACGTTCTGGTCTAGCAAAGACTGTGCGCCCAGGATAGAGGCTGGGGTGGGAGCTATTCACTGGCTTTACTGTCAGACCCTGTGGCTGCTGTTACTAAAATCTGAGTAAAATGTCAGATTAACGGCTGGCGGGAGACTCCTTCACCATGCTGACTTCTTGGAAATACATTTCCACCCAAAGCAAACAACCCCCCTCTTCAGACAGCTGCAAGCCTCTGTGTGAATGCCCTGCTTGGAAGCAGGCTGTGGGATGAAGACGGGATTGAAACCATTGGATGTCATTTCATTTTGGTTGCACAATTCCACAACGCCGCCTCTCACGCTGCCCTGGCTGCTGCTGGGAACCACGAACACGGGAATCACCTTCTTGCTCAGGTGTGTGTGCCAGAGCCTGAGACGGGCTGCTGTAGGAAAGGTGAAATGTTTGTCCCCTGCACGTGGAATCGCCAGGGAGCTTGCTTCTGGAGCCTGGTCTCCCACAGCCATCACCCCAGAGCTTCTCTCTCCGGCTGCCAAAAAGCATCCTGAAGCCAAGGAAAGCTACTTCGAGACCCGTCCCTGGCTGCCACGTTGGCAGCAGTGTCTGCTCAGAGCTTCCTGTTGTCTCCTCAGGTAAAAACTGAGAGCAATACCCACCAAAACAAGCTTCCAAAGCCCTTTTCCAGAGAGGGGAATACCCGTCTTTCAGAGCTGTTTTTCTTCCATATATGTGAACTAGGAGCAAGCAATGAGTTACTAAAGCACATGTGTGTGCACATACATGTATGTGCATCATAAGGAGATTTTGTTTTGAAACTGCAGTTAGGCACACTTGCCAACACACAAATTAAAAGCAAGGAGCTATATTAAGCAGGAGAGTCAGCACAGAGACCTGCAGGGAAACACAGGTTTCTCATTTGAGTAAGAAAGAGCATCTGCTGAAAGCAGCTTCCTCGCTCTTTCTCGTCTAACACAATTTTTTCTGTCTTTAAAGCCAAGCCCTTCCCCACAAGGATTTACTAAAAGGGTGAAAATGCGCAGGAAGCATTCCTCCCGCAGCAGTGCCGCTGGAGCCTAATCACCTCAGCTGACCTCAGGTGTCTCCATGCTCCAGCTCTGTATCTCAGCTCCTTTTCCAGGAGATACTTAGCCTAATTACAGAGGAGAAGACCACTCCAGACAGGGGCAGGCGATGAAGCAGGGGAGGGTGGACAACACACACGTCCACCTCATGTCCTCACGTGTGACTTCTCCAGGGTGAAACAATTCTCTCTTGCCTTAGGAAGGGCAAGGTCTACCTCTGGGAGCATGGGAGAGACCAGTGGAGGAACAATGGCTCTGAAACACAGCTCTGCCTTCCTCGCAGCCTCCACCACTGCCTAGGGCACCCTCGAGCAACCTACGTGCCTCGGAGGCTGATTCCTACGGGTGGAGTTAAAAACAGCCCTGAAAATGAGGATGGGGAATTAATTTCCTGCACAGAGATCAGGGCAGCAGCAGGACCGTTGGGCTGGAGGAAAAATGACAGCTGTGGAAAACTGTGAATGATTAGGAGGAAAGGAAACTGTTTTTTTTTTTTCTCTAATTCTTGTTGCAGAAAAAAAAAGAGGACATCCATTAAATGAACCTAACCAAGTTTGCTTGGCTACTCAAGAAAAATCAGCATTTGGAGCATAAAGAGAGCAGGAGAGAAGATGAAATCCTGTGTCAGTAATGCTTTAGAAAACCCTTGCTATGTAAGAAAATAATATATATATATATATATATACACACACAAAAATAGACAAATCCCCATCTAGGTCATATATGTGCCAGTAACTTTCAGTAATTGAAAAGAAACTTCTTCAAAAGGCAACTAAACAAAAGTAAAAACTCTCCACAATAGATTTTTGCCACCTTTTTAAAGAAATGCTTGAGTTACTATTGGAAAAAAAAAGACAGCCCTAATAGAAGGGCAATAAGAGCCAGTATGACAATAGCACTATTTCAGATGTTTCTGAACGCACTGATGAATGATACAAAACACTTTCACTGGAGTATAAGCCAGGCTGTTGGACTGCTTTCTGGTAAGACGTGTATGTGTAATTTGCATTCCTGCCTCTTGCAGGAGAGCTGTGATGAACTACTTCAGTCACTGCTGCACGCAGTTTTGAAGTTACATGAAGGGAGAATTACACTTTTTTTTCCTGCTGAAAGAGGAAGGGGATCTTCCCATGGACTTCATCCCAATTTTTTGTTTGAGTAGAGCTGCAAACAGTTTTTCATAGCAACACACTGCTCAGTTGCAGAAATCTTGTCATTTTGCTGGGGAGAGAGCCAGCCGGTACTTAGCGGGAATACTAATGGTGTTCTCCCACCCTCCTGCCCTGTCTCCTCAGGTTGCTCGCCCTCTGCACCGCGTCATGTGCAGCAGGTCCTGGAGGGCACTAAGGGCAGACCTATCTCCAGACCTACTTGCCCTCTCACCTGGAGTCCAACTAAGCCTCCCACGTGTTTATTTGTGAAGTGGGCTTTTTCCAGCGTGGTTGTTTTCAGAACAAACACCTCTGCTTCCTGGCTGAAATGCGGGGTGCCATCTCTCACGCTCCCTCCTCTTCTCCTGGGTGGTCCTGTCTAGGGAGCCCTCGCTCCTTCCCTACGAAGCTTGGGTGACACCTCAACATGTCATACCGACAGAAGACTTTGGCTTCAGTAAACATGCAAAACATGAGGTGTTTTCATTTCTCCAAAAGTGTCCTAGCTCACTGTGACCCTGAGCTGGGTTGTGACATTCAGACACTGTATGGTACAAATGATTAGGATGTCTGATTGCTGTATAACAGGCAGGGGAAAGGACGGCTACAGCGTACACGTTAATAACAGAAATCCTGACCACACCAGAGCATGCCTGACAGCATTTGCCTGTATTCCTGAAAAACTGCAGTGCAGTGTCTATAGGAAGCCTTACAGCAACTGCTATGGGAGATCTCTTCCACAACATCTGCTTTTCAGATCTGGCTCACTACAGAGCTCCAGACAAAGCACGTAAATCACCAAATATGCAGAAGAGGATTTTTGAAGAAGAGGGTTTGGGCGGGGGCGAATGTCGTGCTCCCTCCCAGCCCTTCCAAGCCCGTTCAATCCACACATCCCCACTGGCGTGCAAGCAGAACTGGAGGACCACAAGGTCTTGGCACAGCTTTCCTGTCACTCACCCTGCCGGCTGTCAGCACCCCCAAGGGCTCAGGGACAGCTCTGAGGAGCAAGAGATCGGGGAGAGGATGTCACACAAGCAGCAGAAAGACTCAAATAGGGGAGAAAAAAAGACCACCACCTTTTTAGTTTCTCAGGGTAAAGGATACAGAATTACTCTGACCACAATCACCACTGAGGAAAAAAGGGCTAATTGCATGACTTGTTGCTGATAAATGTGTCTTAACTACCTGTACGCCTTCAGACTTTTTCCTTCAAAGAGGCAGAAAACACGAAAATTTTCTCATACAGCCCAGAATCCAAAACCTGACTGCTGTGGCTATGGGGGCACCCCGTCACGCAACCCACTCCAGCCAGCCCCGTGCTTTTTATTTAGGTTTTAGTCAGCAGTCCCATAACGTTCTGGCTGCTGTTCCAACATGTCCGCTTCTTAGCAGGATCTGAGAAGGTTCCGATGGCACTTAGGACTTGGAGCTCGAGATAATTCACAGAGGGAATTTCTGCCTGGTGCGTTTAAAGGCCGAGTTCTGCCAAACTGAAGTAGTTTTCCCTCCAACTCACGCACACTGCGGATGTTCTGACCTCTGGTGGCAGCACACGGGAATTACTGGAATTCCGATAATGGGTGTAAAAGACCAGAAAAAGAAACCCAGCAGCCGGTATCGGTGTGAGTGTAGGCAAAAATAACGTTTTAAAGCAGCTGGGTAAATGGACAGCTTGAATACCCCACCTTTTTAAAAAAAAAAAAAAAAAAAATAGAAAAGAAAATTAAAAAAAAAAAAGATCAAGAAAATAAATTTTCTGTGAATTTTGAAGAAGGAGGGTATGAAGAGTGAAAGATAAGGGAAACAGGCCTGAAATTTCCTTTGAAACTTGGATGCTTCAGGAGCACTGCGCTGATGAGGGACATGACCTCCGGGAGGAGAAGTGTAAGCAAGCCCACAGTCCCTCATCTGGGTTTTGTCCCCAGCAGCTTAAAATGACTACCTTTATTAAATATTTCAGCAAATTCTAATCTGGATCATGATAATGAACATTTGGCCTTTTTCTCCCCTGGGAAGGCCAGCTGACACCAGCTCTTGCTGGGGCTCCTGCTGCCCACGCAACCCTTCGCAGCCCTCGCCCAGCTCCTTGCCCGGCCTCCACTGCTTTGGGATGGCTTTGGGGGCATTTGCCCGCAATAGCTCCTGCCTGGGGGTGCTGTGACCCCCAGGGCCCCCCTTTGCCCAAGAACTTGTTCTTCCTAAAGGAAAAGAGCTTGCTCCAGAAAAAAAAACACGTCATAAATGCTGTTTGAACTATCCTGAGCTCTGGGCGCTGCCAGGCTGGTCTACAGGTTGCTGATGTTAATGTGTACAATTTCCTATATCTGCATGAGCTGACTCTTTAATCTGCTGGATCAGGCCTGCCTTGTCGCGGTGAAGCAGATACGCGTAGTAGGCTGACGAGAAACAGCTGAAATTTCATTGTTTGTGCCTAGTGGGCCTAAATGTAGGTTTCTGTAAGAGTTTCCAGAAAATTTTTAGCGATTTAATTGATGACGCTTTGTTAAAATCACTAACCAACGTTTTCTGCTTATCATAAATGCAAGGTAAAAATGCTTCAGATGCTCTCTCAGTTTCAGAACAAATCTACAGGGATAATGATTTGTCTGGCACCGCTACAAAATGCTGAAAATGTCAAATGCAATGACTTGTGTGTGCACGTGAAAAGTCTGCAATTACGAAGCAGGGTCATTTTTCGCTGGAAAGCACCAATTGCCTCTGAATAAATAGAAGGCATTCCTTCACCTTCTCTGTAGCACTGGGTAGCATCCATACCTTTATTAAAAAGTGTGTTAAAAAAATAATTTAAAATCTACAAGTTTTAAAATATGTGGATGCTTGTGGATATTTGGATAGAAGTAACAAAGACCTTTGCGGAAATGACTTAGAGACTACAGAGAACAGAGCTGTAAGTTACTGGCTGGCTTCTGGAGGTGTGCTCCTACTTCTCTGAACTTCCCAATCTTCTCATGGAGCTTAAATAGCTGGCAAGTCTGCCTCAGGCCCAGTGACCATAGAAGTGGCTAGTAAATAAACAAAGTGCTTGCATTTTGCCAGATTTGGGACTGCAAGAAGCCATCCTTGGCTTTTGGCAAGTCTGTCAGGTGACACTTGGACATACAACGAAATTGAGCAAATGCTGCTTCTATTGTCTGGCTTTTCCTTTGATTCCCTGAACTTGAATAAATGAATTATTATTTTTCTTCAGAAAACAGAACAAAAACTAAATAAGAGGCAAGTGGGGGTGCTTCCTTGGTAATGAAGTCTTCCTTTTGTGTTTTTTAGAGCAGTTCTATTTCCAAATACCCGTTCTGCAGAAGCTTTAAAGGCCTCATCTTCCAACAATGCAGTGTCCTCATTGATGCTGACCTGCAGCGGACCTCTATTTACCAAATAGAAAGATGCTAATTATTTCGTGTAGAGGCCTTAACGTGATTACAGCGAGCATGGACACTGTTTGTTGTTATAGCAATCTGAATTAAATTATGCTTGTGCCAGCACAATTAGGATCACCCCACGAGTTTACTGGGCTGGTATTTTAGCGTGGCATTTCAGAAGCTTGGTAAAAACAATGACAATTTCACTTTTGCACTGGCTAGAGCATGCAGGCTGACTGACTGAAAAGAAAAATTTCTTTAACAAATCCAGAGAAGGGCGTGCTGGTTTTTATGTAAATCCCAAAGATGATTTTCCTACCCCTCTGAGCATTATAATGCATACTCATAAAAAAAAAAAAAAAAAAAAAAAAAAAGCAACTGGAGTTAAAAAATCTAAGCTTACACCATGCCTTCCTTATTAAATGAATGCCTTTGCACCGTGGAAACTCTCATCATATTCAAGCCTTTCAACAGCAACGAGGTAATGAAGTAAAAGAGCCATGGCCAGGCACTCTGGTGGCTAGCATATGGGTGCCCCTCTGAGGCAGGGGCTGCAAGGGTCCCCCCAGGTGGCAGGGCATTTGGGGAAGGCAGATGAAAAGACAAATCTTGCAGGGTGGCCAGACCTGCCCTGCCTGGTCAGTGGTGCTGCCCAGGCCTGGTTCCTGCCCTGAAGAGCCCCAGCTACTTCCCGCAGACACCTTCCCAAAGGTCATTTTAGCACGACCCACTAAAGCAGCATATTGCATCAGAAGGGACTGATGCCAGCCTCAGCCAAAAGCTGCGAGCTACCCCAGCTGCCCGGTCATCCAGATCAGTGGAGTCTGGTGGTGCTACGCTGTGGTGGGTTGACCTTGGTGGGACCTCAGGTGCCCACCATGCTGCTTTCCCACTCTACCTTCTCAGCAGGACTGGGGGGAGAAAATATGATGAAACAGCTTGTGGATTGAAATAAGGACAGGGAGATCCTTCACCAGTTGCCATCATGGGCAAAACAGACTTGGATTGGGGAAGATTAATTCAATTTATTGCCAATTAATAATAGAGTAAGTAAGAGGCGTTGCAGCTCTTCAAGAACTGCTCCCACACGGCTCCGTACCACGGGGTCCATCCCCCAGGAGCAAACTGCTCCATCACAGGTCCCCCACGGGCGGCAGCTCCCCCCAGACCCCTGCTCCTGCGTGGGCTCCTCTCCACGGGCTGCAGCTCTGGCCTGGGGCCTGCTCCTGCGGGGGCTCTCCATGGGCCGCAGCCTCCTCCAGGCCACATCCACCTGCTCCAGCAGGGGCTCCTCCACGGGCTGCAGCGTGGAGATCTGCTCCGTGTGGGACCCATGGGCTGCAGGGGGACAGCCTGCTCCACCAGGGGCCTCTCCACAGGCCGCAGGGGAACTGCTGCTGCCTGCCTGGAGCCCCTCCTGCCCTCCTGCTGCACTGACCTTGGGGGCTGCAGGGCTGCTTCTCACTCCTCTCTCCCAGCTGCTGTTGGGCAGTGTTTTTTACCTTTTCTTACTCTCACAGAGGCACAACCAGCATCGCTCACTGGCTCAGCTCTGGCCAGTGACATTTTATTTTTGGAGCCTTTTGGAGCTGGCTCTGGTCTAATATGGGGCAGCTTCTGGGCTCTGCTCACAGAGACCTTCACTGCAGCCACCCCACTGCCAAAACCTTGCCCCGTAAGGACAATATATATGTATATGTGCACCTCTAACCAACAGGGGCCATAAACTCTTTTATTTTGCTGTACTTTCCTCAGAGATGCTAAGTAGCCTGGGCTCTCCTGGCTGGAACAGAACAGCAGCAGCATGACGATGCTTGAGCTGTGCCAGAAATGAGGCCAGCAGTGCACTTTCGGCCAGAAGCCATGACCTTGGGCCCTTGGTGGGAAGCAGGGCATGCCCAGCATTGGAAACCCTCTGCCAAACCTCATCAGACCTCCAGGTCGTCCGCTACCACCCCCATTCAGCATCACAGATGTGCAGATGTCTCGGCTCCACTCAGCCTGCACTCGTGAGGCTGTCCTCAGCGAGGATTTCTGAGAGGGCACCTCTACCAGCAGGTGCAGAGCAAGTGCTTCCCCCGCCTCCATCCTGCAACGAGACACCTACGCTGCCTCCAGGTTTTGTTAGTGATTGTTGGCACCGTGGCTGTGCGACAGTCTTTGTGTCTCCGTCTTGGGAGGCAATGCTGCACTATCAATAGCTTTATTACACACATGTTTTGGGAACAGCCAGCGGAGGTGAAGGAGCGTATTCTGCCTCCTTTCTGCTGTTCTGAAGGAAATTTTGTCAGAAGCTTCCTGAGGGGCCAGCAGTGCGTGCAGGAGCTGGAGCTCCCAAAGGAGGAGATGTGCCTGCACGCTGCTCGTGGCTGGCTGTGCTCCCAGATGGCTGTCCCGCGGGATGAGAGCCAGGAGGGCATCCCTGCCACGCGGCCCCACACCCAGCCCCTGATCACCGGCGGGGAGACCCAGGGCAGCCCTGACAAGTGATGGCAGGGGAGGGACGTGCGGGGCTGTAACAAATGATGTGCAGCTTGCCGAATCATAGAAATTCTCCATGCGCTCCGGGGAAAAGGTGTTCGTTTTTCACAGGAACTCCAGCGTGAATATCTCAGACATGAGGTTCGGCTTCTAAAAATGATGTTAGGCCTTCAGAGGTGCGATTCTCTTGGTGGCAGCAGCAAAGCAAGTGATGCGTTTAAAGCCTGCGTGGTCAGTACGACAGGAGTCTCACCGTAGCAGAAAATCACTCTGTCAGATACTTAGTGGGATGCCTGGCTGCCAGAAACACACAGTGAAGCAAAATGAACTGAAATCTAGGCAAATGCATTGCAGCCAGCAGGATGACACACACGTTTTGAATAATGCAGGTGCTTAAGGAATTTGTGTAACCAGGGATGGTAGTTTGCTTGTATTTCTAGCACTTTGCATAATTTGGTTTTCTTTATATATTCTGAAGGCAGAAATGAGCAATAGGGTCAATTCTACTGCACAGGCAAGAATCGCACATCTATCACATCGTTTCCAGAAGTCCTCTTGGAAATTTCCTGAACGTATGACCTTGTTAGCCAGGCCTTATATTCTCTAGGATCGTGGTAATCCACGAATGTAAAACAGCCTGTGAGGGAACCAGTTCATGGGGAAATTCCCACTCAGCTGAGCTCACTGATTTAAATGGTCTGAGATTGTCTTCAAAACTGGGAAAGACTGCAATAACAACAGAGCAGCAAACACAGCTTCCCTGGTTCCACCCCCCTCACAAACAGTAAATCGGACAAGGAAACATATTTAAATCATGCAATTGTAACGTAACCACCAGCATTAATTAACCTTTGTGAACTTTGAAAACTTTGTGATCATTAAGTAATATTTGCAGTTGGTTGTATTGGGGCTGGCTCGATGTGCTTAATCAAGTCTCTTCCCCAGACTGTCCACCTGGACAGTTTTTGCTGAAAAACAGTCGGGAGAAATCTTTTATAAGAAATGGGATCACAGCTTAAATGCATTCATGCAATCAGCTGTCAGTAAGCATCCTCTTCCATCCTCCTCTCTCTGTTTCACCCATGTGAATGGTGCCTGCCCTGCTACAGGGCACACCCATCGCTGGCTGGAGGCTCAGACCTGCTCCAGGAGGCTGCCCTACCACACGGGAAGCCCATACATCCCAGGAGAGCATCAGCAGCACTAACAAAACTGATTTTGCCCTTCACGGGAGTGATGACACCTACTCTGATATCTCCCCCCACCCTGGGTTAGTGGCACTACTCTCCTTGCAGTGCAGGGAGGGATCCTCCTGGACCCAAGCAGGCCCCAAACCCAGATTTCCAAGGTTTGCCTTCTCTGGATGATGGGTCCTCTCTGCATCCAGGCATTACCAACTTACAGCTGCCTGCTGTGCTTGGAGCAGGCGGTGGCCAAAGCCAGTCCTGTCCTTCAACAGCAGGAAGTCCAGGGAGGCTCCTTAATAATGACAGCAGCTGGAGAGAAGAGGGTTAGAACAATTATTCAAGCAAATAACATTTGTGGGGTTTGGGGTTATGTTTCTTTTTCCTTACACCCCAAAAGCAGCAGTCTCCCCTCCCTCCCAGCAGCAGCATTTCCCCCGCAGGTCTGCTCTCGGGGCGATGCAGTTGGGTGGCGGATCCACCTGCAGCGGGTGTCTCGGCACAGCAGCACAGGGGGGATATTCTTGCTGCCGGCAGCGGCGGTGACTGCATTTTGTCTAGATTCAATCTATGGATCTTAATATAGATCTTTGTTACGTTGGATTGAGTGCTGTTCCTGTGAAAGCTCTGCCTTTTGGAACGACGTTTCAATGAATTTATTATAAGAGCACTCATCAAATTGCGGGGGGGTGGGGAGGAGCTATTTTAGGAACCAAAACTGAACTCAAGAGATTTAGCGTAGAGCCGTCCTATAGGCACCTCCGAATTTAAAAACAAGAGATAAAAGTTAGGAATCGGGCTTCAATAAGAACAAATGCTAACCTCAGAGTGATGTTTGGCAGTTCCCTGTGGCCAGTGAAGACAACTCAGCGTAAACCCAGCCGTGTGAACTTTAGGAATAGCCCTTACAAGCTAAGCTTCTCTACAGGGCACGGGCTAAATGCAGTTGAAGATTTTATGGAATTAACATGACACAGCACAGAAAAGGTACGCATAACAGCCTGGCTTCCTTTTCACATCAGCAGGGCAATTTGTTTGAAGCTAAGGAACAAAACCAGGTTATTTCTGCAAAGGCCTCCTGATAGCAGTGTGGTCTAAATGCCAGCACCGTTAGTACAGCTGGGTGTTTTACACCAACTGGACTTTTCCTGTTCCATCCTGAAAGTGAGACGAATTATTTACCTGCAATTCTCGCACTGTCGGCAGGCACGGAGGCCGTGTCTCGGAAACAGGAGCTTCCCTTGGCTGTTAACTCTTCTCCCCACTAGATGGCCTGGATCCCCACCCATGGGTAGGAAAGATTTCTTCTCCGCACATCGCTCAGCTGCACCCAGCGAGCCCTGGCGCAGCAGGATCCAGCCCACCGTGGGGAAATGTGCTCGCTGCCAGCCCTGGGGGCACCACCGAGGGCGGTCGGCTAGAAACCCATCCTCTGCCTCCCGACCCCCCACCCTACGGTACGTGTCGTTCCACCTACGGCTGTCTGCTGACAAAGCGGTGCCAATCCAGAGGGTGTTTTGTTTGGTTTTGCTTTGTTTTCCAGGAAATTGTGTTGGGAAACTCGTATTCTGCACTTAAAGGCAAGGTTTTGTAGCACGCGGATATTTCACCCACACATTGCTGTTCCTTTAGTCACTGCGCAGGACTTCACGCAGCTTTAAGCAGATCTGCCACGCTGCGCAACAGAAAGCAGGGTGCGTTCTCTCTGTGTGTATGTACACGTACCCGTAGGTACCTAATGCAGGGGACGGTTGGACCAGGCGATCTTGGGGGTCTTTTCCAACCTTGATGATTCTATGATTCTAATGCCCTCCTTGCATGAAAGAGGACAAAAATATACGTGCACATACAAAAAGTATTCTCCTGCTACATTAATCTGTGAAAATAAGAACAAGAGATGTGAGCTCCTCTTCGTGCCCCAGTCAGAATAGGAGAAAACAGCCCCTTGTAAACATGCAGTGAGAGAGCAGGAAGAACTGGCACGTTTCAGAGAAAAAATGTCAGCTGTTCAGGAGTCCAGGACCTCTGATGTAAAAATGGGAGCAAAACAGCACGACAGCAAAATCAATGTTTGTTTTAGCTCAAAGAACTTGATTCCAGGTAACTTAGAAAAACTCACATTCCTGCATTAAAAGCAGAGACTTCGTGCCTAGGAGAGGAATCAAGCACTGAATGAAGGGAAAACTCTCCCGTTACAGATTTACAGCATGACCATCTCTTTGCATTACATCTGCGCTGCTCTCAACTATGTCAAAATCATATAGCCTAAGGAATCCATGTCCTTATGGTGGAGACATAAAATATGCATATGCATTATTAAAGTTGCATTACTTTTGTTCAATCTTCAACACAAGACCTTGGAGGCATTGTTGCATGGAAGAGCAAACACCAGTTTTGGTAGTTAAGGAGCATGAATGCTAATTCCCTCTCTGATACTCACCTAGCTTGAAACTTCAGCTATGTCACTTACACTGCAGTTTCCTTCCTTGTGAAGCAAGGAGGAAATAGTGGTGTGTTTGCCTCGCAGGGGTATATCTTGAATTGTTAATGGTTGAACCCTGCTTTGAATGCACAAGGTTGGATGCTCAATGGCTCTGCGTTTTTAAAACCCATGTCTTTTTCAAGAAGTCAGAGGTCTTTTTAGTGATTCATCTGGTTTTCCCTTGGTCACCAGTGTGACAGACTGTGGAGCTGTTCCCGGTGGACAGGAGGAAGGCAGCACACGGGCGCAGAGCATGCTGCCTTTCAGAGGCACACCGCGAGCACCCGTGCAGAACAGACCAGTGATGCATCCCGCCCAGCGCACATCGCAGGCAGTGGGCCTTGCACCATGCTTCGGAGGAAAAGGTGGACGTCCCCTCACAATTCAACCCATCAGGTGGTCAATATTATACTGTGGGGACAAGCTCTGCATTCCTGACCTCCTCTGTCACGCATGCCAAGACAGAAGATTAATGACCCCTGGAAGGACCAGAATAGAAGTGGTTCCAGCAAATATCAGTATTCCTCCTTCCCGTACTATATGGATCTGTACCTTAGCACAGACCAAAGCCACTTCTGAAACTTCCTAGAAGTGCTATCCAGAAGTATCAAAATCCTCATGCCAGGCTGCACTGTCAATGCAATGTGCTCCCATCTCCCTTCAGTGCTCTGGAGAGCTTTGTCCCTCTTCTTCATGGTTAGCATGCCGATGCCTTGTCTGACTCACATGTCCTGACAGAGCCATGGTGAAGTGTACTTCATGATGGTTAAGGAAGAATTGTACTTCATGATGGTTAAGGAAGAATAACCACCATCTGCAACCACCACACATCCACAGCACTTTACCCTGACCATTTCTATAGGCTCTTTGTCTCTTAAGCTGCTGAAGAGATGAATATCTCAGGTCCATCCAAGATGGGCAGCTGAGAGGTTGATGTATCCTATCATGGCCATGCTGTGGAAAGGCTCAAGACTAGGAATAAAACGTTGTATATGAAGGCAACAAAACAGACTGTCTAATGTGAGCTGTCTGCTGTTAACCAGTGCACAAGGAGCCTGAACGCAAGGTGAGTTGTTTTATAACCTCTGTGGAGCTGGTGCAGGACTGCAGCCTTTCACCCTCTCTAGCATGTGTGGCAGAGATCTCTTTTCTTCTTCAGTAATTAGAAGTGAGGCCTCAGAATAAAAAGCAATCAGGATAATACAGTTGTGGTACTGATGTCAGATGGGCATAACCCAGAGCACAAAGAAAGAAAGCAAGAGCACATTGCATATGAAGAACAGCAGTTCTCTGTGAAGTCATAGGACCGGTCAGTTGGTGGATTAACAATTTAACAACTTTAGCATCTGGTCCCACCAAACTGACTCTCCTGAGGGAAAGCAAAAAATAAAAGCTTGTGGTTTTTTTTTGCCTTTTTTTTTTTTTCTTTCCTGAGAGAGACACACTCTGCGATGGGGGAGTTCTTAGTATCAACTGAAGTATTGAACTATAAATGAATTATTGCTTTTCATGATCTCTCCCACACAACAAGAAATCCTCCAAGGCACCAAAATGTGGTCACCGGAGAAATGCAGTCTGAGATAATACACATGTATGGATCAGGGTGAATGACTGACACAATTGTTTCCCACATTCTCACGGTGCTAGGCTGTTGGAGTTTGGTATACCCATCCATACAGAAACAGAGTTGCGTGCAAGCACTCGGAGGAAAAGCAAATTTAATCTTTGACCTTTCTTTCTGAGATCATCAAAAGGTCAGCTTTTTTAAGTCTGGTTTCAAACACTGAGGTTCCTTTTAGGCTGAGAATTTAAAATTCATCCTGGTCCTCAGATTATACGGGAGAAAAAAAAAAAAAAAAGAAAAACAACTTTAAAATTTAATATTTCTGTCACAAAAAGGTCATTAGTCTAATAATTTATCATTCTACTTCATTTTCCATCTGTGGGACATGTAAGACATGAAACTTCTAATTTGGAGAAATAAGGGTCATTTTAGGTCACTAGTTCAATTTATTGAGCTTTAGGCAAGACATCTCTCAAAGGGGAGCAAGCACATTGGAGTCACTGATGCTGATTGTTGTCGTAAGTTAACAGGTCAGCTGCAGTCAATTAATAAAATATGAGCAGGCCCTGAGGTCCATGCAAACAGGAACCTCATCTTGAATGTGTCTGAGCACACATACGCTGAAGCTTCCACAGTAAATAAAGATTTGACATTTACATTACCATTTTATGTTAGGTTCCTCCGTAATAACACTAATTCAACAGCGTGCTAGGACCCAGAACCTGAAAATCAGAGTTGTCTAATGAAGACTAAAATCATTGGAAGAAAAGTGTCTTAAGGCACCACAGAAGGTGCTCTAGATGTCACATTTTCATAGAAATTTCCATTTGCTGAGTATCCAGTATTATCATCCCTTTCTCTTTCAAAAGCACACAAAGATCTTTTCCAAATGCAGTCCTTCTAAGAAGAGTTCCCACATTCAGAAACAAGAATCCCATGAAGTTTGTGAGGAATTTTGTTCCTGTAAACAACCTTAACAGGACAGGTGCTCAGAGGCTATGGCTAGTGATTAGGAGTTAGGCATAAGTACTGAAGTCTCCAGTGCTGTTAAGTCTCCTGCAAAGTAAAACTGGTATCAATCAGAGGACAAGACAGAGCTGATGAAATGCCTCTGTAATGCTGAGGAACAGCACAGTGATTGTGAAGCTGGTTTGGGTCAATGATTATGAAGTTCTGCACCCAGAAGTACATACAAATAATCGACATAAATCTTTAAAGCCCTCACAGGATCAAATTTGAAGTGGCCTAATATCAGGCTGACGCTTTCCTCTTGAAGAAGAGAATGCACTGGTTCTGAGCAGAAGCTGTAGGAGAATGCACTGGTTCTGAGCAGAAGCTGTAGGTGAGCCTCAAGTCATCTCTTTCCAGCCAGTCACAACGGAGCGGGTCACCATCAAAGCTTTTTGTTTCCCTTCCTCAAGTGTCCACCTAAAAAAGGCTATTTCTAGAACAGAGAAATGGAAAGACCAGATGAATGTAAGTGTTCAGCATCTTTTATCTTCTGCAAATTCTCAGGCAGAACAAAAATGTCATAGACAGGTCGAAACCCCCTCAGAAACTGGTACTTGAGTCAAAAGCCTGATATGTAACTCAGGTGAATTATCCTCAGCACACCTTGACAGAAAGTTGTCATTTCTCTCTCACCTACTGAATTATTTCTGATTAGAAGTTGGATTCACAGGCTGGAAAAGCAAAACTTACTGAAGAAAAAGCTGGGAGGCCAAACATCCTCTTCATCAGAACCTATGAAGTGTCCTTCTCTCATCCTAGCAGACGTTCTCTGTTGGCTTCCTAAAATATTCCTCCCAAAATATCAAAATGCTATGCATTTGCTCTTGCAGCAGCTACTCCACAAAGGGCATCACATCATCTGGCTTTCCTCTAAATTATCTCTACATGTTTGTCCTTTGACTGGGAGCCTCTCTGATCAGAGAGTGCTTGGCACATTTCTAACGTACTACTGATTAATTAATTGTAATCAAAGAGAGACCTGTAGGTACAGGCAGATTGCTCGCCTCCTTGGAGAAAACATTTCCTTTCTCACATCCAGTATCTGCAAATGAAACAAACCCCACAACGCCACCCTGCCTTTGTCATCGTTCTGTTAGAAAATTTACATCCAGGGGCTAAATGATGGGAAAGGCAGCGACGTGTCCCACCCAAGAGCCCTAACTCCCACCCCCTTCTCTGTTTCCAGCTGCGACTAGACAGAGCCTCACATCTGGACAGCCACCTGGATAGCCTAATCCAAGTGCAGAGAAAAGATCCATCTCTGAGCTATCGGGGATGCATCCTGGCGAGTTCCCTGCCATCTGTGGGCAGCACCAGCCGGGTGCTCCCCAGGAGCAACCAAGAGCACTTGACTCAAAAACAATTTCCCTCCCTAAAAACCTCTCTACACAAATAGCAGAAAAACAAAATCTAGTAGGAAGGAACAAAAGGAAAGAGGCTGAGGGGATGGGTTTAGAGGAGACTCCTTCACAAGCTTATTTTGGTACCGATGTTAGCACAGAGTGCTTCACAGGAGAAACTTAGGAAATGAAACTCGACGAGTATTACCTCTCTTGGAAGGTTTTTGGTGCAAAGGTACAATGTGGACGAATGTTGATGTTCTTCAGAATCTGCCTACTTCTGAGGCAAGCCAATAAAAAAAAAAAAAAAGGAAAAGGAAAAAGGGAAAAAGAAAAAAAAGAACCATCCTCCCACCTGTTGTAGCAAAGATTTTGACAAGATGGCAGGTATAGGAAGCTACTCATGGGAAAATGCTAACAACTGATCTGTGACCAGAACTATCCTGCATGACTTGGCCACAGCGGGCAGTGAAGCATGCTAATATGACACACTCGGCTGTGTGTCTTTTCTGCCCTTTGTGAATACTGAGTGTAACAAGGATATCTGGGGGGAACGGGGGAGAATCTAGTTTATTCAGATGAAGCAGCCTTAACATGCAGAAAGGCTGATGACTAATGCCGGACAAATTAATTTTGTTGCAAGATTTGTTTTATGAAAAGCCCCAAATGAACCTTTTAGTTTACTTCCAAAAAGTGGTGTTCTTTACTGACGGCGGGCTCTTACTCAGGGCATTCTTAGAAACCCCCAAATGATCAGTTTGGGGTTTATCAGTGTGGTTATTTTGCAGGTGTGGAAGAAAGGAAGTAAATAAAAATATGATTTGACATTTCATTAGTAATGCTAGAGATGGCTGTGCTCCTAGCAGAGGCAATGAATATTGCACCTGCTGGAGTGCAAGCAATAAAGGCAAATGCATAGCCTGCTCTGACCTCTAGCCTTCATTACCCAGAACAATATGCTGTTCCCTGTATCTGAAATCATACCAAGCTTGTGATAGCAGCAACCAGTGGCTGGATTTACATCCACCCAGCCAGAGTTAAATTGCTATGATTCAGCCACCTCCTTCCTTTCTCTCTTGAATATAACCTGTCTTCTAGCTAGACTGCTGCCTTTCCAGTTGGGAATAAGCCACTGTTTTAAAGAAAAAGAACTGTGTGGGTGGAGTGAAATGCTTGGAGGATATATGCTCTGCCATTTAGATTTTTTCTCCCTATTAAAGAACGGGTGCAAGAAAGATGCCAGAATCCAAAGCACAAACTCAAGTGTGCAACGGCATCTCTGAGCTTCTTTCTTGGTCTTTCAGATAACCAGACAGAAAGGGCAGAAGGCAAGGTTCTGGTTTCCAGACCAACTCCAAGCAGTCAGCGGTCACTAGTCCAAATATTTTAATGATAGCATATATTAACATTAAAGTAATATTCCTCTATAAAGAATGTAGCAAATCATCTAATTTACAGTGGTACAAATAAGATCAGACTTTGACCCCTGTATGAACATGTAATCAATTGGTGAGCTACCCTGTGAACAAAAAGCCATATCCCTGTACTTGATATTTTAAGAGATGATGAGAAAATGTTTTGTTTTGTATAAAACATAGTGCACGGGCTTGTGCAACTGTAGCTTGAAGGAAAGGTTACATTCACAGCACTTTATTAATAAGAACTTAATTTTTCTTCTGGTGTCTAGTTCTTCGCTTCAAAATAAGAGCACCTAGAAAACACTGTGTTGGTTGTGCATCTGGTGTGAGTGATAGAAGCTATTTCCCAGCTCCTGCCTCACTCAAGGTGCCCATATTTGTCTCTAACAGGACCAATGGTCAGCCTCAGTGAGAAGTGCACTGGGAAAAGCCAACGTTTGAGCCCACTGAACAGCCTCCATCCCTGGTTTCTCCTGGCAGAGAGAGTTAAACGCAGCTGAGTTATACTGTCTCTCTGCCCCTCTCAGACTGCTGCTCCTGTCCACACAACAGCACTACAGGATGTACCGTGATGGTAAGTCAAAAGGTGTTCATGATATGGCTGTCCAATGATATGGCTGAGCTTGTCTGGACAGGAAAACCAGCTTATATATGTGGAAATCTATCTATAGAGATACATAGTGAACGATAATACTCTGTGTCCAGTGATCCCTGTATCCCTTTGGAGATCCGACCACTCTCTGCTGGTCTCTGCTTGCAGGGCTTGCCCTCTCTCTGCTCCTCTCCTGGCCACCTCCCTCCAAAGAACAAAGCTTAGACTGCTGTGCCTGCCTGCCTGAATTAGTGCCAGTTGTGGGTGGAAACAGTTATCTCATTGACTTGGCTGCTCACACGCACACACTCATATGCACACACCTTTCCAGGATGCAATTCAATGTTCAGTGTCACAGAGGAAACTCGGATTAAGATGTGACTTGAGAGTGATGTCAGCTCTCTGGTCACGAAGCTAGTGAGGAGTAACCATCCTGGTGGAAACACTCCCTAGGTGCTGCACAGACGGCAGAGCCCTTCCTAGAGACATAAGGCATAAGCTTTGCTACCTGGCCATGAATTCAGATCCAAAGTTATTCTATCAGTATTCTGCTTTTGGCTTGACCTTGCTCTCTAATTCAGAATGGTATTGCGGGCAGTGAGGAACAGGGCTACCAATAATTATCGACAAGGCTGCACCTGAGGGTACCCTGCAGCATCACATTTATGGCATTCATCAGATGGGTGGGAGACATGAGCAAATGTGCTCAGCTATGAAGAGGAGTTGGACCATGATCCCTGTAAGCATGTATGTATGAGCTATGACCAGAGTCTGAGATGTGCCAGCAGCTGTCCCACCTCTCTCCCAGCCTCTTCCCTGCACAACAAATGGGTGGTGAAAGATGTTCAGTCAATGTGAACAACATTTTTGATGGTAAAACCTACCTAAAACAAACAAACAAACAAAAATAATGCTCAGCTTTACTCCTGAATCACTTAGCCATTTATGAAACTGTTAGCCTAACCAAACAGAACTCCTCATCAGGTTCCAGTTTATAACAGAAACAAAACAAAAATGTAAATAAAGAAAAAGAACCCCTTCCAAGTGCATAATGAATTATTTAGTTTTAGAGTGCAAAATGCAGGTGGGACATCTAATTTGTGGTGATTTTCAGTGGAAGTCAGCATTTCAGTGCCTTTTGAAATTTTCCCTCATAATTTGTAACTAAGAGCCTAGACTGTGAGAAAAGAAGTGTCACGATCATCTGGATAAGTGAACTAAATGGTCCGTCTTACTTCGGCACCTCTGCCGAAATTAGTCTGAGAAGGCTGGTTTGGGATCCCTTGCGAATAACACCTTTACTCTACAAAGCAGGAATAATGACAGTGCCTAGTCTTACATATCACTTACAATCTGTAGCACTCAAAGTACTTTACAAAGTACAGGAGTAATCCTTTGAATGACCTACTCAAATATGGAGCCAGGAGTTCACGATTTGTTCTCAAAAGAGGGAAATGGAAGTAGCAGCAATGTTCTTGTTTCGTCCAATTGAAATGAAAACTTTCCATTACACTGAGTAACCCTTATGTGCAGGCCTCGATGTTGCTCAAAATATGGTCAAGGTGGCAATCGCTGAGTCTGGGGGCAGCACTTAAGTACATGCTTAAAACCAGAATGCTCCCTTCACTGCTATGTTCACCGAAGGTGAATGTCCAGCATGTTTGAAGTGCTTTTTTGAACCATAAACCTCTGGGCCAAGAGAGAAACAAATTCCTGTCTCAAGTGAGCTTTGCAACCTGCTTTCAGATATATAAATCTCAAGGCACCTCATGTAATTACAGTTTCAAGAGCAAAATATAGGAGAAAATATCTTTAAAAAATGTTGCCGTCACTTCTGCCACATAGGTATTTATGATCTCATCTCTATCTGCAGGGTCAATACTTCCACCTAGAGGTGGCTTTCCATAAGAGTGTCAAATTTATGTTGATGCTTTTGTAAAGCCATTCATCAGAAATGAATGGTGTGGAGGCTGGGGAAAGCTCATGTCTGAAGCCGATTATTCCTGTCTGGCAGGAGTCCTTCCTTCCATTTTTTAAGTCGTGACCTATCATTTCCCACTGATTCAGTGACACTTCAGTGTTAAACCGGTGTACAGAATCAGTGCAAAACTTAGACGCAGATGCAAGTCTCTGGTGGCTTACCCAGTGAAACCAGCTGGCGGTTCAGAGGAACTAGAATTCTGACTGGTTTACTTTTAAGATCAAACCCTGTCTTTCTTGGCTTGCTGGAAGGCTAGGGAGCATTCTCACTCTTCTGTTGGTGATCACTCCTAAAGTCTCTGCTTGGAGGAGATGAAGTCGTCCCTCCAGCTTAATAGAAGACATCTGCAAAACTTTATCCTCAAAAAGCTCTTTAAAAGTGTCACATAAGGCCCTCTGCACAAACGTGAATTTTACAGAATGGTGTCACATTAATTCCTTTAGTGCACACACATCTCATCTCTAAAATGTCGTCTTCTTACTTCAGAAATTGTTAACAAAACATTTTTGCATTCAGGAGCCCTGAATCTGTTTTTGCATGTGTGTCTTGTACCCTGGTATAACTTTAACCATACTCAGATACAGTTACTTTAATTGCTGGCAGCTGAAGACCTACAATGGTTCACATTTATGTAATACTTCTTCATTTTTAATTCTTATTTAATGTATTTTATTTTTTAATAATTTAATAATGCATTTAAGAGTTGTGTTTTAGTACAGAGGCAAACTGGTGAGTGTGTTTAACAAATATCATTTTTTTCAGCTTATAACTTCCTTTTTGTTTTTGGAATGCAATTGACATTATATTATTCTGAATTATGAAAACCTTCAACAATTACATGGTTCTTGGAATATCAGGAAAGTTAAGTCTGTCAAAACCAAGAATGATGCCTTAGAGACAGTGAATGAAATCTTGATCATTGAAATCAAATGTACAATCTTATTTGATATCAGGGAAGCCAAGCATTTATTATGAATGACAATTACTCAGAAACTAGATGTGCTACCTTTGCAGAGGCATTCTACAGAAAGCTTCACATCTGGGCTTTACAGAATTTAATTGTAAGGTTTCTGAAAAACCTTGTTGGGAAATGTGCTACTGTTAGGTCCCTACACGTAAATCACCATTCACTTCACCCGAACGTACCTAGCGAAACGAGACGGGTTCCTGCCATTCTGTTTGCACACTTAAAATAAATTTCTGTCTTTGTGTTGGCTTCGCTGCTCGTGTTTCAGAGCTGCTGAGCTGGTTGATGAGCGGGTGGACCCGCTGCCACCCCCTAAGGCCCAACCGGTCTCAGCCCCAGGTGGAGCAGGGAGGCCCAGCCCCTTGGGGCTGCCAGAGCCAGGGCACACTCAGCTGAGGTGCCAGGAGTCCCCGCTCAGCCTCGTTTCAGAGATCAGGGTTTGGTTACTGCTTTCCTTCAGGATTCCTGGGTGAGTAAGTGCAGAGGATGTGGTCTGTTATCATCCTGATGTCTGATCTGTAAACTGGGAATAACACATTGCTTCTGCACCTTACGCTGTGCACCTGCCTGCACTGGCACACCTTGTTAGTTAGCAGCACAACATTAAAATCGACATCCTAAGATAGTTCGTGGCCCCTACACATTCATCATTTTAAAAGCATGGTGAAGCTGTGTGTGGAGAATCATTCTTCATATCTAAAGACGCTGCATTATTTCATCAGTACTAATCAGTGTTAATCAGACCTATCCATTAAATTAACAGATAAGTAACGCCCAGCTGAAAAGCTCAGCAGGCACTGGGGCTTTTTCCTCAGGCAGCAGAAGTCTGTGTATCGCAGCTCTGCTCTTGCTACTCTACTGCTGCAAGCTGCTACCAGCACCAAAGCTGCTCACCGCACCCAAGGCCAATGCAACACGCTCCCAAGCCACTGATGTAAGGTGGGTGAAAATGATGGGGCAGCCTGCAGCTGGGTGACTGGCTGTTTTCTGAGCACCCCAGCGGGGTCTTTCTGCCCTGGCAGGTTAACCTGCCATCGCTGACCTCAGCACTAGGAAATGAAGCTCTCCATATGAATACCAAGTGAAATCCAGGGAAAACTCCAGAAAAAAAAATCTTAGGGGTATCTGATACTACCTTTTGCACCTGCTGGCAGTTTGTCACTCCTCATCCATTAGACTTTACCTCAACCCAGTGACAGCAACAAACATTGGTAGATAAGCCATGGTTGATGTTCCACACTATTACACTGAGCACTGATGGGTACCACGGCCAAGTGACACAAGCCCTACAGACAGCAAGGGTGGATGCTAAGAACAGTATAGAAGGAAGATCAGTGCCAAAGAAATAGAGCAATTATGTTGTTCTCTGTGTCCCTGAGGCCTGTAGTGAGACAACTGAAGAGCCAAAACATTGTCAAGTCGAAGCCACCACCCAGGACTTAGATTTTTGTAGTGGTGGAAGGAGGGCCTCCTTATATAAAATATCTAACTGGATAGTCCATCTTGGGAGGAAAAAAAAGTATGATCACATGCTAAAAGGTTGCTACTATATAGGATTTTAAAATATTCTGTTATGTGAAAAGTAAGTTAATAGTTAACCAGCTAGGCCCACATGGTATGTTTGATAGTAGGGAAGGCATGAGTGAGGAAGATTAAGGGTTGTAGAAACACAGTCGTGCAACTATTCAGCTGATTTGTATGAATGTCCTGGTGTTTTTACCCATGCTTCTTCCTCTATTTTTCTGTTTCATTTTTTTTAAGAAAACATGTTGGATGCAATCCTGGTCTCTCTGAGATGAATGGAAAAGAACATTGACTCACTTTGTGTGGGCACTGTGGAAGAAAGTTTTTTTGGTTGTTTTTCTTTTTTTTTTTTTCATTTTCCTTCTTTTTTTTTTTTTTTTTTTTTTTCAGTAGGAACTTAAATAACAGGCTGGATGGACCAGTGTAGTGAAAGACGACCGAGACTGCCATGCAAAAAGTGGTTGGCGGTGTTGCGATTTTTTTATTTGTTTTAAGAAACTAGGGCAGAAAAAAATCGTAGGTGGCTTGCTACTTCACAGGGGGTTGGGAGATGGTGATGCGAGAGCAGCCATTTTGTAAAGCTGAACAAATAGGACACCCTGTCATTGACTAGTCACCGTGCTGAGCTGGGAACCTGGAGGGCTATGTTTTACTCGTAGATTTAGTGCCAAATAATAGAGGTTCATACCAGGAAAACCATTTTGCCTGCCCTGCATTCTCTGAGCCCATTCTCTATGGCTCTCTCTTTGCTTTGCCTTCTGGGACAATTCCATGTTTCTGACTCTGCTTCTCAAAGTACGGTTTAGATAGGAAGTCCTAAACTATTCTAGACCCATTCTTTCTCCCCCTTGTGAGCACACCGGTGATGTTTTGTCTGCTGGCTCATGCCATGTAGTACCCAAACGGCCACCCAGATTTTGGTGCTGTCACCTCTGTTCAGCCGTGTTGCTCTGCATGCACCGTGCACACAGGCATCTGGGCTTTACTCCTGCTGGTGTTGACTTGGACAAGTCCTCAGCAACATCCTGCAGCTGGGCTTCTGGCAAAATTGTATGATGCATTAACTGTCCAGTTCTCACACCATCCCGTTGAAATACAAACAATAAATAATGAATAGAAATGGCAGACATTCACTATGACTAAATGTTATCCAGACCATAAAACCCAAACAGAAACTACAAATAAATGTTCCGTTGCATAATTACAACGGGAGATATTTCTAGCATTCAGTCATGTGAAGTAACATCAATAAAAAGAGAAAATGCACTCTAAAAAATAAATAAATATTTATTTGAAAACTGATAATTGAATAACAGTCTCTTCAAGAGAGGCTGAATATTTACTGGTTAAACCAACAACCATGACTTGGCTGAGCCACAAGCTAAGCTGCTGAGTAGGTGATGTGCTGCAGGCAATTTATACTTTGCTCTTAGCCCCAGTTTTGGATCATGATGCTGTCTGTAAGCCACTGGCTGCAAAGCACTTCTTTGCACCAACTTTGTCCAGCTTTTGGATAGTAAGAGGCCATACCTTCCTCATTCATTGAATGAGAAGAAATTTGTCTTATGTTTCTGATCCGATGCTTTCCTGACACCCAAGGAGTGTGTCATGCAGCTCCATCACACAACTTGATACCCATCCACAGTCACCACAAGAATAAGGGGACATCTCTGTTTTGGTCACTTAACCTATGTGCATTTTGTTAGTTGCTCCCTTCCACATCTAGCAGGCTTCAAGAGAAACAAGAAACAAGCAGCGGACTGGATTAGAGCTTGTGACGAGGCTGAACTTGGCCTGCTGGAAAATATTACATTTTTTGGAATATACTTATATTGTGACAATTCACTTGTACTTGACCAAGGTGTTTTGCCTGGCCACAATAAGAGTAACAAACTTGTATTTATTTATTTATTTATAATCAGGGGAAAATAAATAAATAAATAAATAAAAACACTATTCACCCCTGAATCAACACTATCCACCCCTGAATTACACCAACACAGTCTCTTTAGCTTAACTGCATTAACACCAGAGCCCTCCTTCACTAGTAAGGTCAGCAATCATATCTCTTCAACTCCTAGCATAGAGTAGGGTGCACTCAATTTATCTACTTTCCAGCAAGGCATCTTCCAAAAAATAGTAGATTTTTATCATCTCAGCTAGAAGAAATGTAATTCCTTATCATAAAAGATAAGCAAGCCTGTGTCTTAGAGATTACTGCTGAGATGAACTCTGCACTTTAATATAAATAAATATATTTCATCCATTTTAAAAAAAGATGTGGGAAAGATCTATAGCAGTGTTAGAACATTATACCTCTGTTGACTTCAGTGGAACTATGTTAATTTGTATCAAATGTACGTCTAGCCTTGCATCTCCAGTGCTTTCTTCTCAGACAGAGAGTAGAAAATATGTGTGGAAAGCACAAGAGGTAACACTGGAGATCTAGTCCCTCATACTAAATATTAGACAAGATTACAGAGATCTTATTTCTAATGGTGTCTACAGATTCCTTGGGAATATTTTTTATTTTCCCAGTTTGGGTCAGGTCTGGGTACGTAGGATTTAGATTGTATATTTAAGGGTCCTGATTCAGCACCTAATTGTGCTTATCAGCTGATGATTTGAAAGGGGCTGAAGTCATCAAGTAATTGATACCTTATCTGCAAGAAATTATTCTCTTGATAGAAATCTCTGAACAATACAAAACCAACTATTATTTTTGGAACTTTTAACTAGAGACAAATGCATCCTAGAAAGAAGGCAGTATAATTCCTAGTGACAAAACCTCATAATTCAACTGTTTCATTCGGTTGTAATGATTTACAGCCTTTCCCCTGGAGAAGGCTTTGTGAAGTGATGAGAGTGGTCATAAAATGAAGTGAAGTGATACTCTCAATTAACTGTCCTGTGCCCATTGGTATGTGCCCAATAAGAACTTGCAGTTATGTTGTGTTACCTTTACACAACTAGTAAGGTTTATCAAATTAAGATAAAATCACTTCCTTCTTCCCAAGGAGACAATTTTTTGGCTTTTTGCCAAATGTTTAAGGCTGTGGAGCAGAGAATAGAGGACCACTTTGGACACCAAACCCCATCGAGTGCAATCGCAGGCAGCCTGATCTGGTTGTTGTCACTGCCTGCCTATTCCACCTCCTGTGCAAGGCTGGCTTTTTCATCTTACCACTGGAAATCTTTGATTCACAAATGCTCTAGGATAAGCACTGAGTCTGACAGAATTCTGCTGTAGTTCAGTGGTGAATCAGAGGGAGGATCGGTAAGAAATATTTTTTTTGATTGAAGGGTACAGCATCATGTTTTGAAAGAAACTTTAGGAAGATAACATGGAGGGTGGCTGCCCTCACCTGTCTTCCCAGAGTCCTCAACAGCGACAGCTGTAAATCAGAAAAGCAAGGCCAAGGGAATGGTGCTACCATTTCTTTCTCTTTGAGAGCAAGAAATGCGAGGTCTGAGTTCCCTTTTCCTAGAGAGGTGAACGGGATGATTTCAAGTGTAAGTGAGGAAACCTTGGCAGTCTAAATGAAAGGTGTAGGGATTAATGTTTGAGAAAGTCAACCAAACAGACTAGTCTCACTGTCAATAAAAATAAATGATCTAAAACATTAGTTAAATCATGAAGAAAAGAGTACTCCGAGCAAATGGGTCTCAATAAAATGCTGTTCTGGAAATATGAAATTCCGCAAGTGGTTTTGTAGAAGAGAGCACATAGTAAACACAACCATAAATCGAAACAGTAATGCAAGTTAAGACTGAGTTAATTATTTTCTGATAGAAAATCTATTATGAGTACATTTAATTCTTGGGCAAAAACAAGCAAATCTCTTGAGACAAAGTCAAGCTCCCCTGCACATGCATGTTACATAACAACTGTGCAGATTATCTGAAGGCATTTAAAAAGCAATTTGGTAATTTGCTTTAATATTTTCAAAATCCTGCTAAGGTTATTTTCTATGAGACAGGAAGCTGAAGGACAGTTCCCTAGTAAATTACCTGTTTCTTTTTGTGGGCTCTGGGCCAAATTCAGTGGTGAACTTTTGTGTCATTTAATGTGCACATCAACAGCTTCCCTCTGGTCTCCTTTACAGAGGTAGTTCTCCGGTGTCACCACCCTAGAAGAAGCAGAACAATTTCTGGAGAATAAATGGCAAGAGAACCAACAACTACGCAAAAACTAACTACGGAGCATTTACATAGGACAAGACTGTACTTCCACTGCCACAGGGACAAGTTCTTATTTTACATTCATCTAGGTCTGGGGTTGTTTGCCTGCCATTGGATCAGCTGTAGACACAATGTGAATTCAGTGGAACTGGAAAAAAAATTGATCCAAAAGATTAATTCTTGCCAAAACCATGATATGGTTCAGGTACAGGTGATTACGTAGACATTGATGGAATCAGGAAGATGCCTGCTTTGTCATCTGTTACTAACTCTGCTCTTCCATCTCTTCACTATACCCATGGCATTCACTTTGTGCAGTCAGATAGTACAAGTTCTAATTTGAAACTTATATATTTTTTTTCTGATTAATTTCTGATCAGCTTGATAATGTCTTTGGTCATCTGGTCTACCACCTCTCTTTCCTACATTTCATTGCTTTTCTTCGCCCCAGAATTTCTGTCTGAATTTCCTCGTACCAGAACAGAGTGTCGGTCTGAAGTGAGATTCATCTCCTGTAACTTCAGAGGCCTACAAGGCATAGATATCTACATCTAGGCGAGTTTCTCTTTACAGTCAGTGAAGGGAAACAAGCACTTATAGGATGTGATTCATGTGACCTATTTTAGACCTACTTTAGATGGAATGAATCACAGCCTAGACGGGCCTATTTTTCCTTCCATGGCCTGAAAGGGAGCCTGGAGTGACTTGTTCATTTGTGGGTATCTGCAGTCTAGATACCTACACCATAGATAGATATAGACATAATATCAGATGAATCCTACCTTTGATTGAAAGCCTCACTGGAATGGCAGCTTAGCTTTCCAGCAACCTAACACTTACTGTATGGTGAGGGCATTAACTACTTCGAATTTGGCTTTCATTAGTATTCAGACCTTCTTCACTCCCAAATATTCTTCATTGTTAAAAGGGAAATGACTGTGTCTTTTGATTTTTTTTTTTTTTTTTTTTTTATTATTGGTGCAATTGCTTCTTAGATATGCCTTTCCTTTTTACCTTCTTCATTCTTTGTTTTAGGAGTGCTGCTGATAATAAATACTGAATTGAAAAGAGAGAGCAAAAGGAAATCTTAATCTTTCACTAAGAATCTGATGAAAAACCCTCAGATAAAGTCAGAGAGATGCTGGCTTGGGTGTCTCTGTTAGCTGTAAGAAATTTGTGCTGGAGTGTTGATTTTCTGTTCTAAACTACAACTTCTTTAATAATTCTTAGTCTTGTGAGAATAAGAGGGCAAGGCTATCCATGTTTTCTTATGGTTTCCCATCTTCTGAATCCTGAACTTCTTGCTTAGAGACACATCTTAATGTAGCATTTATTTTCTGTATCTGTAACCTTGTAACTGTTTGGGGGAGCAAAATGTTTATACTCGTGGACATAAATGCATCAAAGTTCAATATTATATTTCACAGTATCTAAACTGTGTTGATGATGGAGCCCAAAAAGCCTTCAAAGAATATGAGAAGATAGCGCAGCAATATGATGAATCATATAATATCCCGAGTTGGAAGGGACACACAAGAATCATTGAGTCTAACTCCTGGCTTCACACAGAACCACCCAAAAATCAGACCCTGTCTGAGAGCATTGTCCAAACCCTTCTTGAACTCTGGCAGGCTCAGTGCTGTGACCGCTTTGTAAACCCTTTTGCCATCTCCCCATGGATGTCCAGCAGTCCATGCACAGCATGACAGAACTCTTGATCCTGTTTCCAGGAAACCTAGCAAAAAACTGTTATGGTAGTCTAGGAGTGCAAGGTCTTGCATTTCTCGTTTTTCTACCTTCTTTCCTTCTTATCTAATGTGCTACGCATTGTCCTAAGTCTTGTTTGAAGTTCTGTTGTGAAGTCACTTCTCCATGGGCTTCTCCCCCCTCCCTACTCCTACTCGTAATAGCACTGCTAATAATAAATGGTAACACTGCCAATAATGAACACAGGTTAAAGCCTTTTAGTAAAACTAAAATAATAAACAGAGCCTAAATCATATCTTTAAACATAGCTGTAGTTTCATTCACTACCATAAATTTACACTTGAATGACGGAAAGAATGAGGAGTAGAACTGGAAAGGAACAGATTTTTTTTTTTCCCACAAAAATATTCAAGATGTTAAGGAGTATTCATTACAAACCAACATGAAATCAAAGGAACTTGAATTTTCCTGCAAGAACAAAATTTCCTAGGGAGAGAATGTTACTGGGTGAAAGGGAAGGTGTCAGTCAAATTTCAATACTATTTGCTCCATTTTTTTAAAACAGAAGGTGGTTCCAAAATACACTTTTTACAGCAAAATGTGAAAAGACAGGATGTTTTCTAACTGAACATCTGTTTCTTCAAAAAATTCCATATCTCTAATGCAAATATTTTTCAAAAAAATATTTGAGCAGGCCTAGCCAGGAGAATTTTTTACAAATGTGAAGCAAATTTGAATGAAATTAAAATTTACCAAGAGTCACTACATAGTTTCAATCTTACTTAGGCCTAGTAAGTATTATTTTGTTACAGATAAGGGAAGTAAAAGGAAGTTCACTTTTCTCTGTGTTCCTCAGGTTAATGAATTATATAGTTTCACTTACTTAGTATGGCAAAAGTAGGCTTTTGGGGGTTATGCACTCAAAAATACGTACAGCTTATAAGGGTGTTTAACCTAAAGACAGCCCAAAAAGCAGCTATGAACAAATTGGCAACAGAAAGTTTCTTTCTGGTGCTTCAGAGATGATTTGGAGCAACCTCCAGGAAGAAGGTAAGGGAAGGAAATCTATCTGGTGAAGTGATGCATTAATAAAAGGGATTGTATGACCTGTTTGCCTCTGATACAAGAGAGTTGGACACAGATTTTTACACAAAACTAAGTGATGAATGCATCGGTTAAACCTGCATGATCAGTTTTGTTTCCTATAGCCTTCAAAGTACTTTCTCATTACCTAGCAGTGCTTCCAGCAGACAAATCCTTGGAAAAAAAAATATATAGTTAAGACATTTAAACATGGGAGGAGAGGAAAAGATGGGTGTGGGGGACAACGTGCATCACACGCTCTGATTGAATGCTTCCTCTTAGCTCTAAACCATCTGAAGAAAAAAAAAAGACACAACAACCTATTAAAGTGGAAATACAACCCATGGAATAGAGTACTGGCCTAGCTCCAAGGAGAGCACGGTTCACTTCTAGTCTTGGTTTGCTGGACAACCTTTGCTGAATCCCTTTATCTCCTGGTTCCTGAGGTTCCCCATCAGCAGTGATCGTTAGTGTTGATGATTACAACCTGTTTCTTCAAGGGTTTTGAGATCTATATGTTTAAATTACTGCATAAAATAGACATTATTACTTTGCCACAAATATAATGACAGGAGACTTCATTGTATACTTTATCCAGTATGATACTGTGTATGCTTATTTCTACATGGCCAGCAGGACCTGGGGTATGCTTTTTAAAAGTATTTAAGCATTAAACACTTAAAGCACCTTTTTTAAATATCAGCCTCAGCAATCTCAAAAAGAAGAAAAAAAAAAAGTGAAAAGGCAATCTAAATTAGAGTGAAACTGCTCAGGAATTCTGAAATTTAAGTGCAAATAGATATTCACCAAAAGTGACAAAATAGCCAGTCTTTGATTTTTAGATCACTACAAAGTTGCAGCAAATAGTTTTGAGGATGTCCTCACTAGCACTGGTGTTAAGACCCCCAGTGTGCTCTGAGTAAAGGAGGCTCACCCACAAGAAAATTCATGATGGCATTTCACAGCACTTCATTTTTTATAAATAATGGGCTGCCTAGAGCACAGAGCTGAACACTAAGCCACATGTCAAGAGTTCTAGCCTGAAATTAACCGCCACGCTATGTACTGTAATTTCTATCTCTGGCCATTTGCTTTGTAAATTTTCTTTCTAAATTGTGTACCCTCTCCCTAGTCAGAGAGCAACACATAGCAAACCACCAGTGTTAGGATACGCTCACACAAGGAAATACTGGACTGACCACACTTCCCAGGGAAAATAAACCCATTAAAACTGTCTAATTTTGCAAAGGCTATGTTAGGGCTCCAGATTATTGCTCTTTACCTGGCTTACCTAACCATTTACCTTGCCTGTTTTCCCATGTGTTTCGGGCTTAGATAGCTCTCACTGCAACGGGCCTTATTTTGCAGGAATGCAGTGACTATGTTACTAAAAGTTGGCCTGGCACTAATGGTTGGCATAGTCATGACCAAAATTTATTTTGGGACGTATCAACAGATTTGGAACAAGCAAAACCTAGAGTGTGTTTGACATTGTTTCAATGAATTACTGAATGACTGCTTTACTTTTGGGTAGAAAATAAATTCTTATTTTCTTTTCTTTAACCAAATTATTTTAAGCTGCTTTCTTTTTATTAATGAAACAATAACATGACCAAAAGAAACTCTCAAAACCCGAATAAAATGTTTTGAGTGATCTCATATGAAATATAATTTTAATATAATTCTCTCCAATTTGATTTTTTTCACTTACTACTATTTTGTGTTTTGAATGACAAACAAACCCGGCAGTGGTCAGTTATAAGACCTCTCACACTCCCTGCACAGTCCTGCAGACCGATGATACCAACCCGTGGCATTTTATATCCGCTTCTGTTTGAACAAGTACAATTAAAGGGCAAAGTGAGATACAAGGCAGTGGCGTATCAAGCCTTTTGTGTTTACGCGTCATACCTGTGCACCGTATGTACAATTTCGTCAGTCCAGCGGCCAGAAGTGACACAGCTGTCCCCTAGAGGCAGTCTTGCTTTACCGTATCGTAAATTGGGATAAAGTCTATATGGCTAAATCCATGCTGAGGTTGAAACAGATTATCACAGAGTACTTGGGAATTATAACTGACATCAGTGTAATTTCTCCTACTCACTGCAGTAAGTTGATTTAGGTACAGCAGAGAACATGGCCTACAATTATTTCCTGTTTATGAATTTCCTATTTGTAACTTTTTGCCCTCAGAGACAGCCCAGAGCATATTTAGAGGCTTATTAGGTATCAGCACTAGCAAGCTAACAGCCATAAATTCCATCAATTGTTCATGTCCTAGAACAAAACTCACTGCCTAAAACACAGTATTTAATATTTCTTGTGCTCCCAGCAAGCTTGTGTCAACTTCGGTCCCTTCCTTTTAGAAAAAGAGAAGGTGTGTATGGTGGAAAATGTGTCAGAAGACTTTGGTTGACATGAAAGGGCTACATCATCTTGAGCTGCAGACATGCAACTTCATTCGTAAAATGCATGAGTAATTATGTGGCATAATTACATGGTCTATCCAGGTAATTGCATGCGAAATTGAGCATGGTGTCATGTGCTAATGAGGTTTACAACTACACGTACATTTTTGTGTGTGTGATTGCATTGATTAAGATATTTTAAATCTGCTCTAATAGTAAGGATTATCCAATTGTGTGATTTAAACTACTCCTAGCAGGATGAAAAGTGTACCACTGCAGAAGTTTAGCATGAGGCCTTTTCATCACTGATATTTTTCAAGTGGAAATTGAATTGGGCTCTTTCTCCTACCACTGTTGGTTCAGTTACTCTACAAAAAGCTGCCTAGGAAATCAGGAAAATAGCTGAGGTCCTGCTACCGCTGTCTCATGTCCATAGGCTGTGTACAGAGTGACAGATACAGTGTGCAATGTGCAAGCCGGGTGTTTGGCGCTGACTTATCAGAGCGGTATACAGATGGTTATCCTATTGCCTCAGGGAGGGAGCAGGAGGAAGGCCTGGTAGACCTGCCCCAGTATGATTTTTTTCCTCAGGCTGTTGGGGAGGATGTCCAGAACTGCTCAGAAAGCTGCTGCCCTTCCTATTTTTGTACTTTTTGGAGCCCCTGGGTGAGACAGGGTCGGCCTGAGGCTAGGTGTTTCTGCATAAATCTGCAGTAGTCACCATCCCCAAAGAAACTGCAGCATCGCCTGCTTCCTGGTGGTAGGATGCACTTGCAAAAGCAACTACGTTTCAGAGGTCTTCCCCCCTATAGCAACTGTAGTGCTGTAGTCCCTACACATAACACAACCAGCAGTCATGGGCTGCATCCCTGCCCATGCTGAAACAGCTGTCCTCCTCCATGCTCTCCTTCCTCCCATCTTTGTACGCTCTACTATCAAGTACTGGAAAGCAGAGGAAGGTCCACTGTAGCAGAGGAAGGCGACGGCTGGACAAATGACCCTCCTGACAGGAAAATTATGCCTGAGGTATCACCCCTGCGATCCTGCTGTCATCACCGTCTGTGGGTATGGTAAGGCTGAATAGTCCAGAAGAGTAGGCGGGGAGAGGTGTGCCTGACCAAGGAAATTAGAGACTTATTAAATGCTCATTTACAAAGGAAGGTGAGATCATACCGGAACAGAGCACCTGGCCTTTCTTGCAAGTTTATAATACTGACACCTGCTAACATTAAAAAAAATACCCCATTAGGAAAATTATTTCACCCACACTGTCTTGCAGTTGTCCTTCCTTTCACTGAAAATGACACTCTTTTCCTACTGGCTACTGTAATAGTGGAAACAAGCCTAAAATGTGAGCATAATTGAGAACTCTTTTGTATAAAATTATCTCATTCAGACATACTGGTTCTAGGAAGTCAGGCTAATGTAATGATTATGGTAGGAGTCTAGAAGTCCAAGGCTGCTATTCCTGATTTGCCTACTGACTTCTTTTATGACTTTAGAAGCAACTTAACTTTTCTGTGATTCATCTCCTTCAGCTGGAAGATGGATATGATAATGTTTGCTTATTTCAATTAAGTCTTGAGTGGCGTAAAAGGGATTAATTAACCTCCATCAGACAGACAACTTAGAATGGTAATAATGCATAATGTTAATAATACCTGAGTAACCCTAAAATGAAGAGTGGGGAGGTCTTCCTAAAAGAAAATGCTGAGCTTTAACTAAAAGGTATGAATAGAAAGGACAGACTCTGAGTTTACGAGTGAGAACAGAGAACCTACTGAGCCATCTAGTCCACTCTTGACCAAGACAAGCTAAAGTTTGTATATTTATTTATCAGTGAACTATGTGTCTTCTAATTCCACCTTGGCTTTTATTTCATTCCAGTCAGTTGGGGGATGTTTACATCTGCTCTTACGAAAACCCATTCACATCTCTCACTATTTCAAATTAATTAGCCTGTCTCGAGTATATCCTCCAAAGTCAGTTCTTTAAATACCTTATACTGTTAATATTTTCAATACACGGTGCTTGCAATCATACCACCTTGCCTAACAAGAGCATTAGATTTGCTACCTGCTCCCAACTAGCATGGCTATTCTTCCAGCACAGGTGTCAAGAGGTTGCACTGTTAGTTCTGAAATCCTGGCCTGGTGTTCTTTAGAGATATGGAGTAAATCTCTGTAATTTGCCTGAAGATAACTGAAATACATCAGTCTACGATAGCTGAGGCTCTAGCCCTACCATAGTCTCTGTAGCTCCCAGTGGAAAGCACAAATCTGAAGGCCTTTAGGCTACAAGATCCATCTCTTTCCACGAGTGGGTCATGAGTAAGTGGTGCTCCAAAGGTAAAACTTGTGACTGCTGGTGTGCATTGCCAGGTTATCATGTAGGTTCGTTCATATTTTCTAAGGACATTAAGGCAATTTTGTCACTGCGTTCACAGGGTTGTATCTATAATCAATAGAGCCTAGACTTAGTGCTGTTTGGAAAAGTTGCAAGCACAAAGACAAGCACAAGACCATCATTTTCTGTGTGGTTGACCACTTTCACTCTCATGTCATGAGTAAGTTAAATAATACTGGAACCAAAGTATTGCTGAGAGAAAACTCACTTATCAGCCCTCTTCAGTGGAATGACTGTTCGCTTCTGTCATTATAATAAACCTTCTATATAATAAAACAGACTGCTCCTTCCTCTGTGGAGAAGCTATTCCTCTCCAAATATTAGCTGATTTTAATTAGACCCTGTAGGTCCCCCAGTACACCACAAGGTCTCATTCATTTGTAACTTCCACAGTTTTCCTTGGTGTGTTTATCACAAATAAGGTATTAGTGGTATTTTAGCCTTCATGGTAAATGCTTGTTTCGAAGTATTGCGCCTAGGGAACTTGTGGTAACATTTTCAAAATCACCTAAGAGCCCAAGTTCCACTTTCTACAACGAGCAAGGTGCTGAGGCTCCAGCTGAAGCAGCTCACAGGCAGCCAGGCGGCCATTTCAGTGCAGCCTATGCAGCAACTGCAGCCTGGCGTATACAGAGGTGCAGCCGTGTCCCTTCTCTTGGTCACACCGGGCTGCTGAAGAGAAATGCTCATAGAGCCTTCTGGATGTCTCCTACCTCATCTGCATTCATTCAGGATCCCTATGGCAACTACAGCAATTGCTCACTTGGAATAGTCATCTTAGGATGGTATTATATCTTTTTTTGAAGTGATTTAGCAATTGAAAGTAAAAGAAAACAGTAAAACAGCATTGATGACCCAATAACTCTATGGAGACAATGTACAACTACTTAAACAGACCAGAAGATGTCCAAAGACTGCTATTGAGTGGAACAACTGGGCTCAGCAAAAAAACAACAGCCTTTCTCTTGGGCTGCTCAGCACTTTTCCTTGGCACTAATTAGAATGGGGAGGGGGGGAAGTAGCCTTAAATCAGAAGGAAACCTCAAAAGTTACGTTTAGGGAAGGAGTAGCTTTTATTTAGGTCAGTGCTTCTGAGGTCTCTAATTTCCAGCATCATTCTCTTGAAAGGATTCTGCATCTGTGAAGTGAAATTCTTTCTTACAGACTCTAAATGGCAATGAAAATTATACAGTGAAGGAGTCAGTAAGCATTGGGATATATTTCTTTTCTCCATCTGATTATTGCTTAGAATCCATATCAAATTTTGACCAGAGGTTGTTGTAGGAGTATTGGTTTCATTCAGTTACTGCAGAGGTGTTATTTGAACTGTATATCAATAAAGCTTTGATCGGTATGAGGGTGTTTTTCATGTCTCCATCCACAACCATTTCATGGAAAATGTCTGTTAAAATTCTCAGGCCTTAATGGTTTGCAGAGGTTTATGGTGTTTCACTTTGAAGATCCATATACCACAATCTCCAGGGTCAGCAAAGGTGGAGTCAGTCATATCACCCCAAGGCCTCTACATCATGTTTAAGTCTATTTAATCACTTTTAGCGTAAGATTTTAGTGATTAGCAATACTTGCTTTGAGCCTTATTTTGTTCTTTCGGAGTAGATATCAAAAACTACTTATGTTTTGATTTTTTTAGATGCAGTTTTCCAAAGTGATCGTGTTTGGATTGCCACATTTCCATTGCTCTCGACTCCAGTCAACTCAACTTTCAAGCTGGATACTTCAATGTGTGAACATGCAATGGGTCACAAAATTGTAAGCTTAGCTTAAAGGTTGGGAGATTTTTAAATAGAAATACGTATATGGGTTTTTGGATTTCCACGTGAGTCACAATTAAAAATCTGAAAAGAGAAAAGAAACATATATAGATATATATATACTTTAAAAATCAACATATGTTCAATTAAATTGTATTTTGCAATGAGGTCAGCCTCCTGCTTCAGAAGCTTTCCTGAAAAATATAGTTGTGTGGATGAATCATTTTAAGATTCAACAGTCAGTGGCAGTTGACAGAGGCTTTTCATATGAAATATTACACAACCTTATGAACATCAAAATTATATGGCAGAAACTGTTCTGTTGAGTGCTACAGTCACTTTCCCAGGATCAGATCAATACATTTTCTGTCAAGGAACAAAATCTTCTAAAACAACCAGATTTTTTTTTTTTTTTTTGGTAAGAAAATGTTATTTTTAATACAGCTAGCTGTGTAAGTCTATAGCAGTACAGATACAATCGCTTCTTATTGAAGAAAACTGAGGAGGTACTATACAGTACATTTTCACAAACTCACGTCCATAACGCAGAAGTGCCTGGACATGCTTAGCTTTTCACAGAGGTGCATTTATTTCAACAGGACAGATCTCTGCCTGTAGAAGAAGCACATATGCTTGGTCTTTTCAAAATCACAGTCTTTGGTTCTGATCATACAGGCAACCATGAAGCTCCTGTAACTTGGCTAAATCCTATTTTCTACGCGTGCAAGGGTTGTCTTGACAAACGGCTCTCAGGGTATAGCCAACCCCCGGAAACATTCTGCACGTGCATAGCATAGGTGGAAGTATAGTTAAAGACATTACCTTATTTGATCGCAGTGGATCTAGCCACAGTTGCAGATTTGTTTTTAAAGACTCATTATGTTGTCTGCAGTTCTTTAAGCACATTTGGGACATTCAGAGTTGCTTTCAGGGGGTATTAAGACCTCTTTCTGTATGAAACAAGATGAAGATAAAGAAGGGGGTGAGATTTCTTTGCTTTATAAGAAATTAGAATCATCATTTGAAGTCATGATTCAGTCTTTTCTGTTTGCTAGGCCTTTTCTTCCCATTCTCTAGCAGACAATGTCCCAGTGAAGGTCAAGAGTTAAACAGTAAAAATAATTGGTTTCCTGTGTTGGGGAAGAAATAATGTCATCAGACCGATAGTTGTAATGATTGTAGTAAGGTTGAAGAAATAAAATAGTTATTGAATTTTGTCTTTAGCTTGGGTTGAAGAATGTGTTCAAATGTGTACAATCTTGAGATTAGCTGAGGCAGAGATCCTATAGAGCTTAATTTATATCTTGTGGATAGGAAAACAGTGTTTTTTAGGTTCTCTGTTGTTGTAAATATTCATACATAAAAGCTAAGGGGAATTGTGACACCACATAATTTCAGGCACCTAGGTACACCTGGCATAAGACAAATTCTTCAGAGGCCGCTTATAGACAATGAGGGGAGCTGAGCAACCACCAGAAGAAATCCAGAATGATTCTTGGTCCAAGAGGAGCCTGTTTGTCTTTGGTAGTTAGAGTGAGAGGCCCTGAAAAACATGCACAAAGTTTTGCTTTTGTCTCTGAACTAAAGCACATAACTGGATAATAACTGCATAACACTGGCTTTGTTTGTCCTTCATCTCTTGCAGCAGGCTTAAGATGCCTCAAGGCTGTCTCTTCTAACAGAGACTCGGGGAAATGGAGTGAGGGCCACAGAAAACTTTGTGAAGCAACTACAGAAGTTTTCAGTGCCTGATAGCTCAAGGGGGAGTTTAACAGAAAGTTAAGGCTTCCAATGTGCATCTCCACCTCGGTGATGTTTACCTGAACAATACGGTTCTGAGAAGACACCCTCCTGTTTCCTGATGAGCTGTCATCAGCTATATCACTTTCCAGCAGGTAATCGAATTTGAGTAGATGTCTTGCTCAGTATCTGAATACGCTCTTTCTCCTCCAGCTAGGAGTAAAATTCTCTAACAAGGATCAACGGTCTAGACCAAAGCTGTTTATTGACCTTCTGCTTGCACAGCAATCCCTTCAATTTCTTAACTATCATGCAGACTCTCGGGAGGCAAGGAAAGGTACATTTCCCTTTTCTTATCAGATGTCACAGTGGTACCCTGCCACTGTGAGTGGTACCCCATTTTGGTGTCTGGGTGACACAGGCCACACTGTGGGACATTCTGTCCTCCACTGGCTCACACTTCTGCTTGGATTCTTGTAAGAAAGAGCAGAAAAGAAACAAGTCTTGAGATTTCCCTCATCCAGGGATATCAGGGACACCATAGCTCACTGCAAGCACCCTTGGACAAGTCTGCTCTACCGTGTAGTTTTAGCCCACCTACAGCTCAGGAGGCTCAGACTGGGTCTGGTAGGGGTGACTATCCCCGTCCTGAAATTTTAAGCAGTCCTGTGCTTGGTCCCAGAGTGCCAGTAAAAAAGAAATATTTGAGCTAAATTTTAATTCAAGTTCTCTTCAACCATTTGTTTTATCAAAGCTGTGAGGCATCAAGCTTTCATTGTCTCCAGCCAAGAGAGAATGTAAAATGGCCCCAACAGGTGCTGGGAAGAAGCATTTCAGAATCAGCTCATAACTCAGCAGACACAAAGTAAATGTATTCAATAAATACTTTATTTTGACACATAGTACGCATTCGTACTTTAAGCAAATACTATAGCCAAAGGGATGCTTACAAAGAGATTGACACAAAAGAAATAGCAAAGCATAAAATTATCATTTTCCTGAACAGAGAGATTTTTGTACTTAGAATAATTTTTATATTCCTTATTGAATGCCATTCATGTGCTCTGTACAGCTGAGAATCCATAGCCAGCCTTGGGATAAATATTTTCAGAGTCATTTAAGAATTTGGAAACTAAGGCCCATTGACAGTCAGTAGATATTAGGTGCTTTTGATGGTGTTACCTGTCTTCTGCAGTCCACAGGGCTCACTGTCTAAACCCTTGAGGTCATTAAGAGACTTTCCATTTAGTTCAATGGTTCTACGGTAGTCCTGCAAAGTGCTGTGACCTCTCTAGGAGGAGGCAGGAACCTTTCTGGAACAAGAGATTCATTTGGAATAGGAGAGAGAGTTTAATTAGGGTAATACAAGGTGTTTTTAAGTAGGCAACACTCACTGCTGCAATGCAAACAGCAGAGACTAGAATAGTGTTTAACATGTATTTTGACCTTTCAAGTGAACGACAAAGAAAACCAGTGAAACCAACAACCCCCATTTGATTCAAACTGCTGCAGTCTTCACTCACACCTTAGTTAGGGAAAACTCCAGTAATCTTTGGCAAACCTGAAGCATTCAGTCAAGATTAGCAAGGAAAAAAAAAAAAAAAAAAAAAATGACTCACCTTGTTCTCTTCTGTCTACTCAAATTTGAAAGAATCTGGGCTGCTTGTTGTTATGAAACCCAACCTTGTGTGGATTCCAAGCTGATGAGCATGAGTGTCTGAAAATATCAGAAAACTGTGGTTTAGCAAGAGAAAGAGAGAGTGAGTGGAGGAGCCATCCTGTTGATTTTGGAAGGAGTGGCAAAAGTTCCACTGACTTCAGCTGGGTACGAGCCAGGCCCACCGGGCATAAAACTCCACTTGGCATCTCTTCCATCTTCCACACACAATACTGACAGGGGTCCTACAGACAAAATCTAATTGATTGTGGCACTCAGACATCACCCCAAAATTGTTCCTTTGTGGCAGAATTTATCCCCATGTAAAGATTCAGCATGAATAGGACTATGAGAGACTTGGATGGTGCATAAACCATGTTTTGTTCCTCTGCATAATTGAATTCCACCCTTGGAGAATACGCAAGGAAGTCTGCTTCTAAATGGTTAGTTTTCTGTTACAACACATGATGGATGCACGTTTTCAAAGTATTTTAAAGGCATGTATGCATTATACTAAAGCAAGGTGTTAGTTCGATGGTGCTGGGAAATGAAACCTTGGATTTAGCCAGAGATAAGAAATAACCCTTTAATTATTTTCATAAAATCTTCGGTTGAAACACAGATGCAGCAGGATCCTGTGGCTTCATCAGCCCCCGACACCACAACTGTCTCCTAACAGCCTTTCAGAGTTTAATACAGAAGATGAAGATCAACTGGATGTGAATATGGAGCTCCATGTGCTGAGAAACGGTGAATGCTGAGCCAGTGCTAGCATCCTTGTCGTATTATCTCAGCATCCACAGACAGTGAGAAAATGAGGGCTTCTAGAAGGTAATTCACCTGAGGAATATGACCTTTATCTTATTACTATGCTAAAATATGACTTCACCGTACATAAAGTGGACTAGGACAATTGGCATACCTATTGATAATGAGCCATCATGATACTGAAACACTTGAATGTTGTAGATTATTATTCTCCTCTTCGTTTCACACACACACACACCTGTTCAGAATGAAAATTGGCTAGCTATACATTTACTAAATTTCTCCAATAACACTGAAGTTTTGTAGAATAAAGCAATGAGTTCCAGTGGCAACATATGTGCTCAGCTCTTGCCATGAGATCGAAAGCAGACAATCCCTACAGACCCCAGTGTGGGGATGACAGCCTGACAAAATCACACCCCATACTTACTTTCGTGTCACTGTAAAAGCTCTGAGTAAAGCTGGAGAATAAAAGAGATCAAAGCATTTTAAATAAGCATTGGTATGCTAACAAAAGCTGCACTGAGGTCTCACCAGCTGGGTCTTGTCTTGGGAAGATGCTGAATGGTCTTAATGGGGAAGGTAGCAACCACACAATTTTCTTGGTGTCACAGATGAGCCAAAATGCAACAATACCCTTGGAGAAAGTGCATTATTATTCACAGTAATGGGAAAATGCCCCAAAGTATCTGGGTCATTTCATTAAACCACTGCAGTCAATTACATAAAAAACTACTTTGGGGGAAGGATTCTATACCTATTACTGGACTTAAACCGTAAAGGAGTACGGATGTGAATGAATTAAGTTTTCCTTTGTATAAAAGCACTACTGATGTTGTGTTCAGCATAAGGAAAAATTCTGAAACAAGATAAGTAAAAAAAATAATCTAATGGGAAAAACAATGGGAGCATCAACCGTCAGAGAGTGGGCAGAGTGAAAAAACAACGCAGAGAAAAGATTAAAAGAGAAGCAAAGGTGGTAAAGAAGAAGATAAACGAAGTGCCCCACATTCCAATCTGACTGTGCCTTGGAGGATAAGGGGTATTCCAGCCTTTCAGGAGATGGCAGAACAACTCAGCAGAAAACTAAACACAGAAGCAGTCACCAAGACTTTTTCTCCTGTGGGCCATGTTTATAATCAGAAGTCAAAACAAGTTAATATAAAGGCAACAATGACAAAAGAAGTACAAACAAAAATCCCTAGCTTACAACCACCTTCCTCAGAAGCAGAGTTTCAATGCACAGTGTCATTCCTTCACTCTCATTTTCCTAGAAGTTATTTTCCTATAGGACTCTGGACAGATTGGTCCTAACCTGAACTTCAAAGGCGAGGTGCTCGCTCCCTAGCCATTCTGCTATTAGGAGCTGTGCAGGTTCATAGCCTCCCAGGCACACACTGTGTCTAAGTGTTGAATGATTTAGAGGCACTGATGTTCAAAGCCGTTCAGCCAGCCACCAGTGAAACAAGGCTGGCCCACCTCGCACCATTTCGAGGCCATTGCTGCCAGTTCCTTTGGATTAGCAGCAACACTTCCCTCAGAGAATTAATAATTGTAAAACATCTGGAGTTACTGAAACTAGCAGATAGCTAAAATGATTCTTGTCGTAGCTGCCAGTATCTTTTTTCCAGTCACAGCTGATATCCAGTAGATCAGTCCACATTCCATGTTCATATGTTGCATATTTTAACGGTGTTTGATTGTTTCCCCTGCCCTATTTTGGAAACAAGATAAAACATTCCTGAAAGGGGGTCTCCAATTAAATGTTCAAATCTGTAAGGGATAGATGTTGTAATACTCGTGCTGTTTCTTATGCTGAACAATAATTTAGGAAAAACCGTTGTATTAGGGTGTGTTCATCACCGTGTGCATGGGAAGAACCTCTCAAACATACCGTATGAGTGTACATTTTCTGTAACTTACCCCTGGCAATAACCTGTGTTCAGACATCCATGCTTACCCCATCTCCATGTATTTAGCCGTTTCTGCTTATAAACTTGTATAATGCGTATAATGAAGCTCAGTCCAGTATTCACTCTGTAAGTATCTTAACAGGCAGGTGGGACTGTGAAAACCTGTTTTGTGTTGGTGGGCATTAACTTAGATCATTGTACCTGCAGAGAAAGTGCTTGCCAACACGTATTACAGCTCCACAATCTACCCTTACACAATCGGGTTCTGCCTGTGTGTGGTTAGAGGCCCTGCAATGAAGCATTGCCATTTCCCTGAAAAGGAGAGCTGCATGTGGAATTAAGCAAAGCTGATATTTTTACCCATACAATTTTCCTCTTGCCAGGAAGCTGGTTGGATTTTGGTTTTGTTTGGTTTTGTTTGTTTGTTTTTATGAGAATGTCCGTGGAGGAATGTTATTTCCATTTAAACTTTTGTTTTAATTTATTTTGGTAGTAAATGCTAACACTTCAGTGAAGATAAAGATGCTGCTTGGTATATGTTGCCCAAGAAATATGAAAAATTTCTAATGAAATGTATTCATTTGAAATTGGAAGGTGAAGGGATTCCTGTCAACCATAATGTGAAAGACTATGAGGATTTGTCCTTAAGGAAATAACACCTCCCACATCAGTTAACACTCTACATGGTAAGCAAAGGAAACAGAAGAGGGTGCATGGTCACAGTTTCTCCTCCACTCATCCATGCATGCCTGTTACACCTGCATGTGTGGAAGAAAAGATGCTGAGCTCTGAGCTATACCAATCCCATACAAACAGCAGAGTTTTGTGAAACCCATGCTGACTGACACTGATGTGGTCCTTTCCAATAATTTCAGCAGGGTTTGGTACAGGACTGGGTCACACAGCACTGCTAACTTTGTCAATCAGTGTGTGAGGGTAGACAGGGAATGCTTCACTTTTTAATTTTTTTTGGATAAATCAGCATCTTATTTCATGAGTTTTCAAGAGACTGTGCATGCGCAGAGAGTTTTAAATGCACTTTTTAAAAAGTTCTTTGCAGTTGACTGAGGAATTGCACTGGTGCAGGACCGAATCAAGAGCATGAACAAGCAAGGCTGAGTGCCAGTTTGCGCACAGTTCGGTAACAGTGAAAACAGAAAACTGAAAGCATTGTAAACATTAAAAACACTGAACTCATTCTGTCACGAGGACCAGCTTTGGGGGATTCCTGAGCCAGTTCACAGGGTGCCCATAGAAGACAGAGATGTTTTGGGGTTTTCTCTACAACAAGGCTGGGGAAAACTCCGTTTGATCTCCCGTTTGAGCACCATCTTTCAGCGTAGCTTGGAAATAATTGTTGTTCCTCCTTGTGCCTCAGTTTTCTACCTGTAAAAGAGACATAATAATACCTACTTTCTCACAAGTTGGAACAGCAGTGAATGCATGATGACAACAGTTTGGAGACAGTGAAGTAAAATCCACAGGTAGGCACCATGGGTGGGAAAAATGGGTATGGGACTGGACACTGAGGCTGAACCTCCATTGCTACTGGAACAGAGTGAGGCTTTGGTAAAGCCTAAGGTAGAGGCTCCTCTTCTCTCTGTCTTAGTGGCTCACGCTTGCAAGGGCTTGTTGAGACCTTTAGGTTCCCTCACGCCCCGCTAAAGCCAAAGCAAAGTCGTCTTGTGCTGTAGCAGGCAGGGAACAGTCGTTGAGTGAGCAACTCGCTGGTGGTTTCCCCTGCTCCGGTCCTGCTCTGCTGAGTGACCTTCCCACACTGCTCCGCTCTGTGGCCAGTGTCAATACTCCGCCTTGTGAAGTTATCTGTCAGCAGTGATGGGGTGGCTTTGCCCCTAAGGGAATACTAGCTCCACCCACACCAGCAAACATCATACACAATGTTTCATCCTCAGATAAAAATGGCTTTGTACCCCTAAAGCTTGAATACCAGAAGTATGTTCTTGTTCCTGAAGTATGTGGCGACAGGCTTTCACGCAGATGGGTCAGTGAGGGGCAGTTTTTGTTTGGCTTTCAGTACTTTGCGTATCCACTCAGAAGCACAGTGGAAAAATGAATAAATAAAAATAATCGGAAACTTGAAAGCTACACAAGCAAATGTACCAACCAATTCCCTCAGTTCCAGCAACACAAAATTAGGGTGCAGCCCTGGTTAACTGAGAAATCTGAGACTTGGTCTGCAGTCTAGCTGTTGCCATCTGTACTCCAAAATAAGAGATCCTGACAAGTACTTAGAAACTGGTGACAGCAGGAAAATATCCCCCTCTAGTCAACAAGTGCTCTGTCATTGCTATTCACACTGTCAAGATTTCCCTCACTGATTGTTAAGTTTTGGAGTGAGAAACGTGCCTGAGCACAAGGCTCCAGCTTCACAAAGAAGACAGGGAAGGACAGACCTTTGAAGCCACACCGACACTTGTTTCTAGGCAGATCATCTGGAAGAGCCAAGATCTTGCAAAGGCTTAACCATATGTGCATGAACAGCTCCCTCAAAGTTGATAGAAGTGTATATAAACCTCCCTTTGACCAGGACCTCGGTTGGGATGTAAGGTACTCTGGTAATTTCTGAAATAATGCTTTTGCAGAGATGAGAAAAGTGGAGTGGAAGCAACAAGTCAGCCTGGAAATTTAAGACTGAAGGGGAAATGATTATTAAATTAATCTAAGCTCTGCTGAGAATGCACAACGTGAGTTCATCTCGGTAGAACTTCAACACAGTCAAGTATTTAAGGTTTCTTTATGAACACCCAGCACAGACAGTAAATCTCACCTAAGATTTCTGCATGTCTTCCTACAACTTCCATTTGAAAAAGAATGCAGGCAGGGCTATACAAACCACCAATTTTACAAAGCCCAAAACATAAGCGTTTCCTTCTTCCTCTTTTTTCTTTTTTCTTTATTTCCTGGAAGGCCTTAAAATCCATCCAGTTTTGTTTCCCTCCCTACATCATTCTTCTGAGCTAGTAATTTTCCTTCTAAAAGCAGTTCCTCAAAAAGGGAAGGCTAGATAAGGTCCCCTGTCTCGAGGCTCCACTGGACAGGATGCTGCTTCTCTCTTTGCCAGGAGCTGAGCCAGGGCTCCTTTGTTGCATCCCCCCATGACTACCACCTGAAGGAATAAACCACTGATCCCTGCCTACGAGGCCTTCCCTTGTAGAGATGGACGAGATCACACGCAGTAAGTCTGTAGTGCTCCGTACTTGCCTAGATATAACGAGTTAAGAGTCAAATACCATGCCTTTGAGTGGCTCAGTGACTAATGCATGCTCTTGTTATTTAGGGTCAAATGGTCACTTGCATTGTTTACTTTACAAATGGTAGCAGCACTGTGCTGCCAAAGAAGCGTGCTGTGGTCTCAAAGCCGAAGGAACTGCAGGCATGGCAGCAGAGCGACGAGACATGTCTGCAAAGCCCAAAAGCCATGAGCATTCGGGCTCACACCTCGTAGGTGCTGCTCTTCTGTTGGCGTAGCTGCAGGGAGCTGGCACTTCTCAAGCACGGGCTCAATGACATCCTCTTCAGTTAAGCGGTGGACTTACCAGAATATAAATGTTTTGCTGCTTGGTTGTCCTTGTTCTTCTAGAGAGAAGGACATACATATTCGTGAGGTAGTTCTGGAGTCGCTGGCGGTGTATTGGAGGTTGGAGGATTGATGCTACAACAGAGCTGTCATTTCTTTAAAGCACCCTGAACGTTCATAGAAAGGGGAAAACAAGCAAATAAACAAATTAATGTTTATTATAATTCCAAAAACAGAGGTAGGAAAAAGAGGCCCTTGGGTGGCGGAGGGAGAAAGCTGCTCAGTATCACTGAAATGTAATAAGGGGCTAGCAACCTAAAACTGAAAAAAGACTTCCAATTACATTTTATCCTAAAGCAGTTAAATAATATTGCAGCTTGCATGAGAGTCAGAGCAGGAACTGTAAGGTTTGAGAGCATGGGGCAGAGGGAAGGCTGCAGTCCTTTGGCTCAGCTCTTCAGAGGGACTCTGTCAGTAAGTCTGAAGGAATCCCGCTTTACGGGGTGTGTGTGAGTGATAGACCCGCGGCTCTCTAGCGTGTCGCCGGCTTTGGAAACCAATTTGCTCACACTAGACTAACTCAGTGGGCTACATAAACTCAGGTGAGCAGGTCTGCCCTGATTTACATGTATTTTGTAACACAGTGCTCTTGTATAATGACAAGGAAAATCTCCTGAGTTTAGAGCTGAGCTGGCAGTTGCTTTATCATCGCAGACATCGCATATTTCACACGCGCCAGTGTGCTAAGTAGTTAACATATACTCGCTCAACGCACACCTAAATGTCTTGCGGAATCAGAAGCGATCTTTACTGAAGTGATAGGCTCAAACAGGTCTGGATGCTCTGGCTAACCTATTACTTCTGAACCAGGAAAAAATGGTAATAGCTCATGCAGGTGTAGTACTATTTCACTGAAGAAGGGAGGCACTATGAAAGAGACACATCAGAGCATCAGAGAAAGAAATACATAAAGCAATGCACTGGAAGTTAGAAGCCCAGATTTGATTCCCAACTGCTGCTGCCATACTGCGAGATTCCTGGCAAGTCAATTCACCTGTCTGTTCCCTTCCTGCCCTCCTGTCTAATCTGTTAAACAAACTGCTGGCAGCTCAGGTCAGACATTGCTTGTAGAAGCTAACCTTGCAGTAGCTGGTTTTATCAGAGGGTTGCAGTTGCTACTGCTCGACTAGTAAAAAGAGGCATAAAAACAAGGAAAAAGTTAATAGGAGACAGTGGGAAACAGGCACACAGCTAGACAACGTTTAGAAACAGCACCTAGAAATTACACAGAAGAAAATATCCCCATGATTTTAATGTTGTGAAATAACAGGAGTAAGGAACAGGAGCGAAGAAATGCAGTCCCCTGTGGAGAAACCAGCAGAAGAAGTTGGTCCTTTCTCTGGCTTCTGCTGAGTTCTCGAGAAACTGAAAGTGTTCCTAAAAGGGGCTGAGGTGGGAACAAGAACTTCCTGAAAGCGTGGTCCTTGAAGGATGGCTAATCTGCACTGATCCCATGGCTCCACTCCTGGTCTAAAGCGGGTAAGTCTGAAGTCTTTCTCCAGCTTTAGTTCAGACAAAAAGCCTCCTCCCTTTGGTGCTTGTACATAAATCGCTATTAATGTTACTGTGTTATACAAGTGCATCAGGGAGGAAAATAGGCCCTCTAATGCATTGTCCTGCCCCAGTGTTTTTTAAACAGAAGGATGCCACGCTCCTCCGTGGGCTGCGGGTGGGCACAAGCCACAGGGAAAAAAAAAAAAAAAAACCACAGAGGTGGGACAGGCTCCGTAAGGCTGCATCTGCCTCACCCTTTCCTCCCCGTGCTTCTCCCCAGGCGGCGTGCAAGGCTTAACGCAGATGAAGCATATGCTCCCAGAGTTGCCTTATGGCCTTCCTCCCCTGCTCACATGACAACCGTCACTTGTAGTCAGCCATGGTAGCAGCTCAAAGGGATCCAGGGCCTGCAGGCTCAGGCTGCAGCTGGCTACTCCGAGCTCCCTCGTTAGTGTCTGAGTGCATTCAAGCTGGCTGTGGAAGCGCACATCGACCGCAGCTACCGGTGGTCGGCCCCGCTCCGCAGCCAGCAGGTAGCTTCTGCCAGGGGCAGGAGGAGGAGAGAAAGTGTTAACCGAGGGTCAAATGCAGGCCCCCCACTGCCAGTGAGCTCCTCGGCAGGCCCCAGGGGAAGGGAACAGAACAAATCCTGATTACTCTCATTTATATCAATGCTATCCTTTTCCCCGCTGTTATTAAATAACAGCGAAGCGAAGGGAAATATGTTTTCTCCTTTTGACAGGGCATAGACACGTGGACACTTTTGTCTTTTATGTTGTGCCACGGATTAATTAAGAGGGGGCACGCGTTTGCGGGCAGGGGGAGGATGCTCTTCTGTCACGTGCGTGCAAAACAGGCGAGTCCAAAGGAACTCAAGCAAATGCCACAAACGTGCAACTTCGAAGCCCCGGATCCAGCTGCATGGGCATCTGCTTTATCTGCGCTGAACCACACCGACTGCAGCAGAGCTCTGGCTGCATACAGGAGTACGTGTGAGCAGAGCACAGCGTAGGGTCGAGGCCTCATGCTTTTAAACACCAATACCGATTACACAGAAGTGTCAGCAAAGCGCCATTCAACGACACAAGTTTCTGCAGGAAAATCTGGAAATGCAGCTTACGCAGAGTTTGAAGGCAACCAATAGCCAGCAAGCATTTTCAAGATTCTTCTAATTAGTAGCACTGTATATCCATTTTGCGTGGCTGTAAACAACTACATTGCATGCAAGGCGTCCCTAGCTTGACCTCTCCTCTGACATGGGCTGTAAGGGCATCAGATGTCACAGACTCCTGATAAAGGAAAAATGGAAGCGTCCTTTAAAATGACCTTCTCATACACTAACAGGCACCTAAATCACGCACATTGTCCAGTAGTTACCTACACGGGCAGGACTGTAGCAGTGAAGAGGTACGAGAGGCTCCGTGGCGTACTTTTATTAAAATGAGTAAAAGAATCCAAGAAACAAGGCATTTATACCAAGAAGGAAGAAACTATATATATACCATGTATGTTTTAACTGTCCGGCTTAGGCCTCTGACTGCCAACTGCTTCTGCGTACTGCAAGATGCTGCTTACCTACAGCTGCTAAGCTCTTCACAATCCATGAACGATAGGAGGAAAATCTGCCTAAAAACGAGGCCACCTTTTCATATGTGACCAATGAATTGTGTGGGCCTTGGCTTGCCGCTGTCCCAGCCTGACACCTGACATGCACCTGACTTCCAGAGGACGGATGCTCAGCTAACGCTGGAAATTAAAAACATGAGGTAGAAAGTATTAATTACAGACTGTGTTTACTGTGATATTTTTATGTTATTTGGGCACTGTTATTCCGCCCCGCCTTGCAACAAGCAAGGTGGTACGAGCTCAGGATAATGTCTCACATCTTCACAAAAACCGCGTGGGCCAAGTTAGCGACGCGGATACAATTCTGTGCTGTAAAACCAGCTTGTGCTTCACTGCATCACTTTATTCAGGCATTGGAAATACCGTTACACAGTTATTTAACATCGCTCTGCTGTAAAGAAAAAAGTAGGAGTAAACAATGGGAGGATGCTGAAGTCAACAGTGCCCAATGGAGAGTGCTCAGGACGGGGAATCTGTGGAATAAGCTCCGCAATACCCTCGGCGTTGGGTATGTGAAGAGGGAGAGGTATTTCTCTGTGCTGTGGAAGAAACGAGCTGTGTTTCAGCGGTATTTCTGCCCCTCGCTGTCATGCCAACTGCAGCCTCAGGTCCGAGTCCCACCCGGAGGCAGCGGCGCAGGCAGCGGCGCTTCCACACACGCCACGAGAGGGAACGCGGCGTGTTTTCTCCCTCGTGAAGTGAATGCTTCGTGATGAGTGTGCCCGGACCCCGCTGAACTTCACGGGCACGCCGGTGGCGGTGCGGGGCGTGCTCGCGTCGTGCCCGGCTCCTGCAGCCTGAGGGGAGCTCTCCCCGCCCGGGCTGCCCTCACGCTCCGGCTGCGGGACGGACAGACGGACGGACAGAGACCCGAGCCGAGCTTTGTGTGAGGGAGCGTGAGCGGCCGTGTGAGGCGAGGAGTGTGTGCTCGGCGTGTGCACCGCCAGTGTGTGTGAGTGTGAGTGTGTGTGTGTGTGTGTACCAGCGGCTCCCCGGCGGGGCGCCGCGGGTGTAACGGCGCCGCTGTATGGCTGCCGGGCCCGTCCGTCAGCGCGGCGGCCAATGGCGGGCCGCCTTACATGGCGGGGGGGTGTTGTGGCGCTGCCCGGCTTGCATGGCTCCGCGCGGAGCCGCGCTGCGAGCCGGGGGGGCCGCGCCGTGCGCCGGGCCGGGGGGCGCCCCGAGCCCCGACCAGGTGAGCCCCGGGCCGGGGCGCGCCGCCGGGGGATTCTCGGCGGCGGCGGCCGGCGGTCGGTCCTGCTGCCTGCCTCCGTCCCTCCTCAGCCCTGCCCGCGTTGGAAAGTTTGGGCAGGGGAGGACGGGTGGGTGCGCGGCTGCCCGGCAGGGAGGGCAGGGGCGCTGCGTGGGGAGGGGGGGCGAGTCGCAGCGCGGTGCATCGCGTTAAAAAACAGCAATAATAGTAATAAGAATAGTCAGAAAGCGAGGGGAGAAGCGCAGGGAGGAGGCAGGGGTAGGCCAGCCGGTGCCAGGCTGCGCTGGGAAGCAGGCACCTCTCGCCGCCGCCGAGAGGCAAGAGCGGCGGGGAGGAAGGGGAAGGAGGAGGAGGAGGAGGAGGAAGGCCAGCCATCGGCGGCCGCTCGGTGCCCGGCCGCGGGGGGACCTGCCGGGGACATCGCGGCGGGCGGGCAGAACCGAAACTTCATCCCGAGGGGCGAGCGGCTGCGCCCCGCGGTACGGGCTGCCGGGGCGGGGGGCAGCGGGGGGGCGAGACCCTCGAAACGGAGCCGGGGGGAGCCGGGGAGGGGGCGCGATCCGGCCGCCGGGAGGGGAACGCGGTCGGGGGGGCGATCCGGCGCCCACCCGGACACGGAGAGCGGCCGGGCTCGGCCGGGAGTTGGGCTCCGCGTTTTCCGGTAGGCAGCGGCGGAGCCCCCGGGGGGGCGGCCCCGGGGGGCGGGCGTGGGGGGCCGGGGGGTGTCGGTAAGTTTGGGGCGGAGAGCCGCCCGGCTGCCTGCCTGCCTGCCTGCCTGCCTCCGGGAGGGAGGAGGAGGAGGAGGGTGGGAGGCAGGCCTCGGCCGCGTCAAGTCGTCGCAGCGGAGGTAAGTTGTGACATTGGGTGGTCGCGATGACAGAAAACTTGGCGGGGGCCCCCCCGGGGAGGGGGCCGCCGCCTCGGGGGGGGGCTCCGGGCGCCGCCGGGAGCCGGATGGGTGCGCGGCTGTTATTCGCTGCTGCGAGATCGGGTCGCTGGTAAATTACAGAAAGCAGCAGCCCTCCTCCTCCTCCTCCTGCTGCTTCTCCTCCTCCTCCTCCCCCCACCCCCGCCAGCCGCTTCGCTCTTCCTCCTCTCGGGTTTATTTGCAATGTATGAAACTTGCATGGCCGTGGGGAGAGCCGATCCGGGGTAGGCTTGCGAGGAGGAGGAGGAGGAGGAAGGGAGGGAGGGAGGGAGCCGCGTTAATCCCGGGCGCCGTGCGGCAGCAGGTTTGCGTTGGAAATATCGGCAGCAGCCCGCCGCCGGGGGAGGCAGGCAGGCAGGCAGGGAGGGAGGTAAAAACGCAGCGATGCGAGGGGCACCGGCGGGCTGCCAGGGGAAGGGCCGCGGGGGTTTAACCGCGCCGGGGGCGGATTCGCCACTTTTTTTATTATTATTATTTATTGTTACGCCGAGGGAGGCCCCGGCGTTGTAAAAGTTGTTGTTTTTGGCGTGGGTTTTTTTTTTGTTGTTGTTGCTTTTCTTTTTTCGGAGGTGAGCGAGTGCGTGCGGGAGGGGAGGCCGCCAGGCCGGCGGTGGTCACTCGGGCCTGGGGCGCCGAAACCATTGCCCGTCCTGCCGGTGACACGTCCCGGTCCCGCGGAGGGGAGTGCGGGGGGGGCCGGCGCCCGTGCGGCTCCCCCGGCACCCGTGTGGCTCCTCCGGCGCCGCCGCCTCCTCCTCCTCCTCCTCTTCCTCGCCGGTGGCAGCGGGATGATGGCCCGGGCCCGCGGGGAGGAGGAGGGGAGCAGCGGGCAGGGAGGCGGCCGCCGGCCGGAGCCCACCGGGAGGGCGGCGGTGGGAGTCGGGGGGAGCCCCCCGCGGCCCGTCCCCGCCCGGCCGCCCCCGGCAGAGTTTCCCCCCCGGGAGGGTGAGGTTGGTGCGGCGCCTCGCTGCTCCTCGCCTCCCCCCTCAAAGCAAGATGGACTCTCTCTCGCCTCTCCTCTGCCTCCCGCACTCTCTTGCTCTCCCCCTCTCCTCCCCGGGGCTTGTCAGCCGCCGGGATCGACATTTTGCAACTAAGGCGCAAACTTGATGCTGACCGGCAGCGGGCTGGGGGCGCCGCCGCCGCCGAGGGGCGTGCGTGTGTGTGCGTGTGTATGCGTGTGTGAGAGAGACACAGAGACCCTGCCGGGAGCGGCGGGCTCTCTCCATGTTTAATACCTTTCCTTCCCTCCCCACCCCGCAGCCCGGATGCCGGTGGCCCTGCACTTCGCACGGGCGGCGGCGGCGGCGGCCTGGGGCCCAGCGCCCTGCCGGTGCCCCCCCGCCGGGCCGCGGGGCCCTCGCCGGGACTCGAACCGGCGGCCGCGGCGGCGCCGGGCCCACCCGCGGCAGCGGCGCCTCTTTTGTTCGTGCCCCCCGTGTGTGTCCCCTCACGCACACCCCTTTTGTCCGCCTCCCCTCACGCACGACCCTCCCCGAGGGTCTTGCAGGGGGGCTCGGGTGGCGTGGGGGCTCGGCGAGCGCTGGCCTCGAGCGGTGGGGTCTCGCCCCGCGCTGGGCTGCGATGCTGTGGAGCCGCGGCGTGCTGACGGTGTGCCTCTGTTCGGTACTTTATAGGTCACTATCACATGACGAAGGCGTTGAGACAGCTTCATCTTCGTCTGGCTGTAATTTCCATTTGCCTTCCTGGGTGAGTACTCTGCTCTCCTCGGTACGACGGGGCTCCTCTCGCCGTTACGTTATGCCTGCGGGATGGGATGCTCCTTTGGGTCCAGCCACCTCAGGAAGCACCTCTGCTCCCGGTGCTCGGAGCCGCTGCTAGGCTGCAAAGTTGGTCTGAGTGACCCCAGGATGAACGGGCTGTACCTACTCGGATCTCCCCTCGCTTCTTCCCTCTTCTTTCTCTCCTCCTCTTTCTTTAAACCTCACTTTGTAAAGACGATCAGTTAATTGACTTGGGGCTAAAGTTTCAAGCCAAAGTAACGTTGAAACATGCAAAGTGCGATGTGGAGGTCAGAAACTCGCTGAGAATGTGAAGTCCTCTTAAAATTCATTGGTGGGGAGAAAACACAGGAGAAATCAACAATTAGAACAGATCATGGGAAATCTGTAGAGGTTGAGAATCAGTGAGAAGTTCAACGTCACCGCAGTACGACTACAACAGGAGTTGGTTCAGTTTTCACACGTAAACAGAGTTAATTAGAATTCCATCCGTACCCTTTCTGCGTTACCGTTTTTTCTTTTGGCATTGATTAATGCAGGTACCTATCAGTCTGAAAGACAAATCCTACTGACTGACTTACCAGTACTCCTAAGCTTTTCAGCACACAGCTTCTTCTTCTGTCTGTATGCTGTGGAAAAGTTTTAACGCCTTTTGAACAGTTTGGCACTTTTTAAACCGAAGTGGACATGGTAATCCAAACGGGAGACTGTAATTTTGAGGGGTCACGTTCATCGAAGGCATAAAGTGTGTGCCATGTGAAGCGCTTTTCCTACAGGCGCCCATGCTGGCACTGAACTGCTTTAGGCCCAAAATGGGGAAGTGGGAGGCAATAAATACATGTAATTTTTTTCCTGGTAGTTTAGTATACATAGTTGAAAACAAGACAAGACGTGTATTTGGGGTAAGCTTAGCCCTCATAAATGCGAATGATTAATAATGTTCTCCTGACCTTTTCTAGTCTGTATATAGGAGACACAGGATAAGTGATGGTCCCAAACACGCTGGCTCAAAGGGGACCGTTGGGAGCAGCTGTTCTTCTGCGATACTGTGGCTGCAAGCCTATTCCTACGGCTGGGGTAACCACTGTGCAGAGGTGGCTCAAAGGAAGGGTTCTGCCTGTTCTCCAGCTCCTGGAGAATTGCACCTAAATTTCAATTTTCCAGATTTTATGGGCAGCGAGGTTGGTACGTGTAGGTCTGAGGCTATAAACAGCAAATTAAATTACCGAAATTCTTTATGACAGACTGGTTGCATAGGAGAATATTGCTTTCTGGTTTATAGCATTGCTGACATCAAGGATCGTGTTCAGAGTAGAGTAATTGATGCAACAGTTTTTACAAAGTAGGACCACTCTTGGAAATTCAAAAACTGGCTGACAGGCTTCAAACTGTTGTTCAGAGCTGAATGTGAACACACTGATTTTTGGATGTAACTTTCTGCACTTTCAGGTAAGAGTTAGATTAGAGGGCTGTAAGTATTGGGGATTTCTTTCTTTATTTGGAGTATTAGCAAAAGGTACCGAGCAAGAACACCTCGTGGACCTTGCCCCACTCAGGTAGTCTCTTCAGTCATTCAGCCATGTAGTGGCTTCAGCTTTGGGTGATGGAGCCTTTTGGATGTGTGGGACTTTAATCCTAGAAATGAAGCGGTGGTCATAATCTCCCTGCAGCTTCTAAGAAGTGCAAACCTCAGTTTTGCGCACAGTGCTAAATGTAGCTCTTGCCTAATATTGAGCTGTCATGAGCAAATGGCGAAGAAGAGAAGGGTAGAGTATCTTTTTGAAGAAAAAGTCACAGTAGAAGCTTTAGAGGAAGCTGAGAAGTACATTTCCTCATAGCTTAAACGTAATAAAAATAACGTGGCTATTTAAGGGGCGAACAGAGTTTTCAGTAGATTTGTCCACACCTAGAAACTTCCATTTACTGTAGGGGGCTCTTATTTTGGGAAAAGTGAAGACTTGTTTTATTACACAGTTCTTAGTAAAGTAGCTATTCATGAAGGGAGTTCAGTAAGTCAGCCTTGGCGTACACGAGAGGGCTGGATTCTGGTCTTGGGTAACATGCACCAGGTGGGGTGCTGGTGTGTCGCAGCCTAGAAGGGGGAGATTCACTTGGGAAGGGGCCATGAGAACAGCTCAAAAATTGGCCACAGCCTCAAAAGTTTGTTGCACACTACCCCTCCTCTCAGCATAGCGAGCTGATAACTGTTTCAAAGCAGACACACAATTTAGGGAACTTTTATGTAGGTTTTAGTGTTGGGGTAACTTCAAACACTTAAGAAACTTGCCCTGGATGCTTTTGAGTTCTTGGGGGCTCCTCGCTGTTAATCCAGCACCTGCAGGACTTCTCTTGGTTTCAGCAGGAGTTTCCTTTAGGAAAGTACTGTAGGAGTGATGGTGAGAGGAATTTGTCCATGTTTATTTTCCCATTCAATGGAGAAAATCCTTTCTCTTTCATAGCTGCTGTGTGTATAATTAGAGATATTAAATGTCACATTCTCCACATAAAGTATTGGAGGTAACTATGCATTTACATTTCTGTTCCATCCAGAAGGATTGTAATGCACTTTATTCATAAATTAGCGGGTCCATGGCTTGCGATCCTATAAGCATGTGAACATCCTTAAACACAGGACTAGTCTTGTTAAATTCACTAATACGATTGCTCCCATTCAGAACTGAAAGTTACTCCAGGCTGCTGCTGCTCGTGGTCTGTGGGCTGAGGATATGCAACGTCCTGGCACAGGGCTTGTAGCAGAGTGTTGTGCAGGAAGGAAACTTTGACCAACTGGACTGGGGAGAAGTACTCTTCCATCACAGGTGGCAGTGGGGAGCAAGCAGGTGAAGTAGGCGATGTGTGTGCACCCTCGCACGGAGGCTCTGCTGTAGCATAAAGGTTGTAAACACACCTCCGGTGACATCCAGGCAGCTGTGGGGTGACACGCTGCCTCTTTGGACAGTACGGTGCACGTATGCTGCTCAGGACTTCAAGTTTATGTGAGTCTGGTGGCTCCCAGATGGAGGAAGATGCTACAAATAAAAGCTGGCACTGAACTGAAACTCTAGTCTTAACTTTGGGCTGCCACAGACTCTCTTGTCACCTCTGGCAAGTGATACAGTTAAAACCAGAGGCTGCCTTCCAAGTTTTGGACCCAACTCAGCACCCATGCCTTGCACGAGGGTGGCCCGCTGAAGCTGCTCGTGGAGCCAGCGGCACTGCCGAGGGCAGCTGGAGGCTTGCAGGGTCAGAGTTTACTCTTGGAAACTCAGCCATATGTCCCTTCTCCACCTGCAAATGGAGACTGATGATACTTCCCTGTATCATTAAATCATATGGTGCCCATATATGGGAACAGTTTACCTGAGCGAATTAGGTTTGTTTTAAAGCAGTATGAATAGTGCTTTGCCTTGCTGTAACAATTTATGCTTTCTTTATTACTTAGGAGTCTGTAAAGCTGGCTTGACATAATAGTCATGTGTATTTCAAAATGCTTCTTGAGGAAAGAACAGTTAAAAAGTCAACTTTCTTCTGTAGTATTATCTTTATTCCTTTTCCTCCTGCTTTTTCCCCCTCATTCTGGTGGTGTCATTGTCAAAAGATTTTTTGTTCTGATTTACTTCAAGAGATCGTTAGAACTGACTTCTGTTTTTTCACTACTGCTGCAATTTTTTATTTTATTTTTTTAAAGATTGGTGATAACGCCCTGTTTCTATCCGAGAGCAGTGTGCTGAGCCTGGTACTAGTGGCTGCATGTGAATTTCACAAAAGACTCCCACAGCTGTCACTATCCTTGGAAGATTTCAGAAGGGGCAAGACCTGAACCAGCGTAAGGGTTACTCATATTTTAGGAGTGAATTGAAGGCCTGCTGTTAAACTGCACTGCTTTAAAATAAATAAATCACACATTCATCTCTGAATGGTGTTGTTAATAACTGGCAGTTGCAGGCATTGCCTTGTTCATGTGCTTGTGTCCTGTCTGGCAAAGTGCATAAGCCACATCATGCACCCCAAAACAAGGAACAATCACTTTTATCCATGTTTTAGGCATCTGAGATACCTCAAACAGTGAGGCACTGGAGGCTTGCCTGCAGTCACTTAGCAGGTTAGCGTGAGCAGGGAATGCAATAAGAACAACTCCTTGGTTGTGTCCTTTCCCTTGGTGCGCGCTACCTCTGAACCTTTCCTAGTAAATGCTTGTCTTGACAAGTGAGTAGTTTCACTGGATTCTCTGCCAGTTGGGCATCTCTCGTTAATACCCAGCTTCCTTCATAATGCTACTTTAAAAACATAAATTAGAGTGGTGTGAAGTTGCTAATTGTCGATTCAGTGATATTTATTGACAGGAAGGCCTAAAGTAGAAAGAGAGTAAAGTAGGAGGAAAACTTACTTGGAGTTTTTGCCACTTAATGTGGTATTTAAGCCATTGTGTATATTACACTATTTAATGCTGACTTCTCTGTGTTAACTTTATATTATAAAGGTATTGTTTTTCACGGGGATTTGTTTTTAAATATGCGTTGGTCTGAATGGTTCTTTATAATTAGATCAATATTCATAATCTAATGCTGAGTCACAGTTAACTTTCTTATGGAACATACAATTGACAGAAGAGGCTGCTCTGGCACTCTGGCCATATTTTGATAAATAGGGTAAGTTACCAATTTAAACTCTTATTTCTAAACCCAGTAAACACATTCCGTGCTGTAAGATTTTAAGATTTGCTGAAAACAAGTGTTTCACTACTGTGAATGTGAGTTGGCTTTGATTTTAAAATAGAGCTCTTATTTGAAGAGGAAAGCAAACTTCACTTGGTGCACAAGTATAGACCTAATTGTAGTATTCTCACAATGGTAGCAGCATTTTATTATTTTTAGTAGTTATAGATGTGATTGCATAAAAGATGGATCGACAAAGAGGAAAAGCATGTTTTTGACACTTTCCTGTGTTCCTGCCTTTTCCTTTGTAGGACGCAAATGCATAATGTAATAGCAAGTCCTTATAAGCATGGACAATTCAGCATGTGAAAATAAACTAGCTTCAGGCATCTCTGTGTACAAAGAAAGCTAGTACAACAAAAATTCAATTTTTAGCGGGGGGAAAGAAAGTTAACTGGATTTTGTGAAATTACACTAAGGAAATCACTTGCTTAGGAAGTGTGGAATTTTTATCGTCAGTCTTCCACCTGGGTGTTTCAATGTAAATGTTTTTAGAAAACGTGGAAATCGCTGCAAGTAAGAAACGGCATTTTACTGACCCTTTGTGGTACTGAGGGTCTCCTTCAGCAAAATTGAAAGAGATTCAGCGGACTTCTACAACACGGGATCCACAGGACTTAATTCAGGTGGAAGCTGTCTTGACAAGAAGCTTAACAAATCATGTCTTCACCTTCCCCAGCTGGTTGAGGGGAATGGCAAGGTGCTTCATCCCTGTGTCTGCTTTTTGTCTTTTTTTTTTTTTTTCTGAAGGCAACACATACGTAGCAAACTGTTGAGGAGCCTGCTCTGAGACACTGCATCCACGCTGACCCTGCGCCCTGCCTTGGAGTTGCTCTCCTTTCTCCCCATGTTGGAGTAGCACCAGGAAGGTTTCTGCCATCCACGTTCTCAGGAGGGACTTTTCCAGGGCCAGGCGCACACATGAAGACTGGCTCCTTGTCAGTGCTGATGACAGATGAGTTGGCCCATGGCAGGATTCAAGTGAGGAAAGCTAAAACCTGCTCCGGGGCCCCTGTTGGGCTGGGCCATGTCTTGGTGACTGCGCTGTGCGGCTGAGCAGCACCTTTAGCAGGAGGGGGACTGCTTCATGTACTTCACTGCTGCTTGGCTGGTGGCTTCAAACCCATACCTTTCAGTTATTTCCCCACTATGTCTTTTTCTGCCAGTTATGTAAGGATTTTTAAGCATGTGCACTGTCAGAAGTCATCTTTCTTCTTTTTTCCTCTTCTTTCTTTTTTTCCCCATTTGTACCCACGTCCTACACAGACAGGAATTATCTGACAGCGCTTGCGAGAGCTCTTGGGAGCGGGTAAGGCATGGCACGTGACGTGGTAATAGTTGGGATTGGCTTTTGCAGTAGTATAGTAAGTCTTCTGACTTCTATGAAACAAATTATCCTAGGTTTTTGTTTCAGTGTGTGACAAAATGTGTTATTTTGTGGTCATCAAAGCAATATTTAAGAGTACGACGTCGTGAGAGATTTGGAAGTGAAGCTTGATAAAGAAAACCTTGGTAGAGAAAGGAGGGAGTGAGGGAAAATTTGATTTCTTATCTCTTTCCATTCTTTTCAGTGTGAAATAGCTCCACAAAAGGTGGCAGAGCTGAAACATGGGGTTATTCAGCATTAAAACCCACCCGTGAAAGTTAATTGGAAGTTGCTTTTTTTGTTGTTTCGTTGTTTGTTTTGCCAGGCCAATGAAAAGTGCGCTATTGTGGCTGGTCATGTTTGATTTGCTTTCCACGAGTTTCCTTTGAGCTATAGCAGATCTATAGTGAGCCGCATCGTGCTGGTATTTCTTTATTATGTTTTCCTTATGGGGTAAAGCATGGGGATGGCTCTGCATCTCATCCTTAGTCCCGCAGCTACACCTGTGCAACCGTATTCCTGAACAAAAAGCAAGAAGCAGAGCTATATCAGCAACGTGCACCCCTTCACAGATCTGCCTGAGGTTGCTGGTAGCCTGCAATTCCTCGGGAAAGCTGCAAATTTTGCATTATTCTTAATTATTGATGTGCAGATAGTCCCGCCAGGGTCACGCACCCGGTGCACTTGGTAATCAGTGCACAAGCTTACGGGCAGTCCCTGCCTGGCGGTGAGCACTAGAGGAAGGGCTGGGAAGAGAGGCAGCGCTGAAATGAGCAGAGGTCTGCAAGTGGGAAAGGGGTGGGAGAGCCTCAAGCGTGAGAGCACCGTTTGGTAGATGTACCTCTTCTGGACTTGCACAGTTACTGTGCGAGTGTGTTTGCTTCCCGAGTGTGTTACGTGGCTCAGCAAGGAAAGCGTTTTGATGCACTGCAAAGCAGTGGCTGAGGAGTATAGATTGGGAAAGAAGTAGTGTTATTCTTTCTCTTTGCAGAAGGTTTCTTTGTACCCAGATTTCACGTTATGTAGTGCAAACTGCCCACCTGGCTCAGTTCTTGAAATCGGTGAATGCTCTGCCACAAACTCATGAGTTGCAGCACTTACTTCTTGTTCGGATGTCTGATAATTCTTTTTTTTTTTTTTTTTTTTTTTTTTTTCTTTAAGTAAAATGTCTCTATTTGTATTTCTTCCTTCTAATTTGTTTGGGATACTCTCTCATACATTGTGCTAAACATCAGTCATCAAGGGCTCGTAATGCATTTTGACACAAGTGGGCAAAATTGCAGCATGATCCGGCACTGATTGTAGAGCTATGGCACAGGAATTAATAAGAAAATAAAAATAGCATCATTAATTTCCAGCTGCTTTTGGAGAAACAGGTGTTTCTAGGGGGAAATTTGGTGTCTGCAAAATGAAGAGTGACAAAGCTGGTAGTGAATACATTGAAGCAGGTAACTGTTCAGAATTTGCACCCTCCGTTCCATTGATTGGAAAGGTGTTCCAGTGCCTACAGAGTAAACAGAAGTTCCCGTGTCCCTCACTGAAGGCTGTTGGACTAATTAAGGAGCACAAGCGTCAGAGCCAGAGCAAGGGGAGGAAGTCTTCAATTTTATTTATCAGTATAGAAAACCTTAAATAAGGGAAGTAAGGCATGGACGGCTGTGTGGAACTGTTGGTTGAATGTGTCCCTTTCCCGTTAACCCAAAAGAGAGCTGCCTGCACATGTGTCAGAGGAAAACTGTTCTCAGCTGTTCCCCTCGATATTAACTCAGTATTTTCCTTGCACCTCAAATACCTGCCTGCCTCTGCATTGCTGCAGAGCACCAAGTGCTGTCATGGAATAATTTCTATGACTAAAGATTTTCTGAGCAAAACCTGGTGTTGCAAGAGCCCTCACAGGGCTTGGATGGTTGGCTTCATCCACAGGAAGCTATCAGAGGAGCCTGGACATGTGGCCACGGACTTTGCCATCTCCACGTGCATCGCTGCTCCTGCAGGCTGCCCGGTCATTCAGGTGAGAGCTCCCAACACCCGCCAAGTCTTCCTGGCTTGTAAGCAGCGTTGGAAGATGCTGCCCCTCGGAGAGACACGTACGGAGGACACTGGTTATGTATCCACACGTGGCAGTGGACTCCTGGCGGTGTCGCCAGCCTGCGAGGCCACAAGGATGCTGGAGCTGCTGCGAAGAGCAGGCAGGCTTTGTCTTGTCCGAGGGCTGTGCTGCTGCTCTCTGTGCCACGGCGATGTGGTTCCTGCGTGCGGCCCTGGCTGGTCCCACGGGGCTGCCTGCGGAGTTTGTTGTCGCTCTTCGTTAAGGGAGATGGACGGCAGGGAAAGGCACAGTGGAGGGGAGGTGGTTGTTGCAGACATCTCCATGCAGGTCCGGTCCCCCTGCGAGGACAGTACCTGCTCTCTGCCAAGGATGCTGCAGAAAATCACGGTGTTTTTGGAGCACTGTCAGACTTTGCAGACACTGATGCTCTGCTTCAGCCCTGCTCAGGGCAGGCGGAGTGAAAGTGGGGAGGTTTTTGCACCCAATTGTCCTGGCTTTTGTGAGCCCCTGGGTGCACACTTAGCCTTGCCACCGTGGTGCGTTGGCATTCCAGTTCTCTCTATTGAACTGATTTAAATCGTGGCTGTAGTCAGTCAGCGCTTGGTTTAAATCAGTACTTTTAATCTCATTTTGCTTTGGTATTTTTGTATTTGTTTTCTCAGAGGCAATCTCTATTGGTAGATGACCGTTAAAATGCGTTGCTAAATATAGCCTTTACACTAAATTTGGCACTTCTTTTTTGTTAGTTCAGAGGCTGCAGTGTATGCCCGCACATTTTCTAAATTATTACATGGCTTACATGCATTTATTTAGTTTGCAACTGTTAGAAAGTTTTCCTTTAGGATGTGACAAATCATACTTCTCTTAAATTGTGGCCCTTGAGTCCTGTTTAAGGTAACACGTGCACAAGCACACACGTGCACACACACACAAGTTAATGCAAAGAGTGTTTGCATGTAATGTTTTAATCAAGGTATTGTCCTTGATAAGGTAGCAGATTCTGATGTAACCAAACCAAGCTTTTAGACCCGGGAAATCTAAGCCCTGTCTGTTTTGCTTTCTCAGATGAGGTGGAAAACATGCTTTCTTGCTTTTTCAGTTCCCTGTAAGTTTTTCAACTTTACCCCAAACTCACTTAAATGACTAACCTGGAGCAAAGACATTTTCTATACAACTGCAGGGTTAGTCACTGCTTTCAGGTAACCTAGTTCTAAACCTAATTCTGGTTCCTGGTACTTTGAAGACTACTTACCTGTTCAGTATTTGAACTTTATCTACAGCTTTGAAGTCAAACATCTATAATTTTAATTCATTATGAATTGAGTTATAGAACATTACAGTAGAATTTAACATTTTTTTGTTAGAATGTAAAGATAAATTGCAATTAAGCATGTCTTACTCATATATATTCAGCATCAGTAACATCTGATTTAAATTTGAGTCTGATTTCTTTTTTCAGAAAGGATTTTAAGTTATCTGTTTCTTTTAAGTTGAATATCTTTTCTAAGACAATTTCAGCATCCAATAGCCAAAGTTTCTGCTTGCAATAACAGATGTATCTTCCCCCATTAAGGAACGTAGGGTAACTCACTAGATGACACTGTGGCTGTATTAACTGGGCTTTTTTGTTTGTGGGAGCTGGACACCACTGGCTTCTAGCAGGTACCGATCAACAGATACTCAGCTGTTTACACAGATACATGATTCATTTTTTTTGAAAAAAAAAAAAAACACAACTGAAATGATTATTTTAAAATTGCTGTGGCAGTCTCCTAGATTGTGTGGCATGTGATTGTGATTTTAATGGTCAAAGGAGGAGTTTATAACTTCCAGGAATGATTCTAGCACCACTGCTGTCCAGAAATGAAAAAGTGAAACCAAGTTGGTTGCTGAATCCATTTTGCTCAGCTTCTGTAATGTATTTGATGAAGAAAGTGATTTAAAAAAAGAAAAGTAAATGTCACAGAAACTCTGTGGGATAGCATGGGTAAAGAATTCCAACCGCCACCCTACCAAAATATTAATAGCATCTTGACAGAGTCAAAGAGCTTGATAACATGTATTGACTCTGCAGCTCCACGGTGGTTTTTCTGCAGCAGGGGAAGTGCGTAGCAGTATTTGTGACTATTAAGGAATGCAGAATTAGGCCTCAGGTAGCAGAAGGGTTGTGCTCAGAAATGTGGAGTGTACCTGAGGCCTGGTGGCACAGTTATACAAGCTATTTGTATACTGTAATGTAGCTCCCCCCCACCAGGAGGAGGAGTTATATACTTCAAGAAATGTTTTTTATGGCCTTCCTTCCTCAGCGCAAACAGGTTTTGTGATCTTGTCTCTGTGTCCTGTTTTTCCATATTCTTCTGTATCAGTGCATGGGGTATTCCGAGTATCAACAGTTGTGTTGGGGTTCTTGCCTAACTAAATGCTAACGTGTAAGGTTGGAAACCTGAATAGCAATCAGAAGAAAATTGAAGCGGAGGTCAAAATGCTATTGTAGGTCACAAATGTTTAGAACAGCCAATGAAAAAAAAAAAAAAGGAATGGGAAAATTACTGAATATTACCTACACTTTTTCATCAAAGAGCATGCCAGAGTAAGATGAATCACTCATCCTGAAAGGGTCGTCGTTTTCATTCTCACATGCGTTCGGTTCGAGATCAGTAAGGAAATAAGCAGGCACGCGTTTTAGGCAACTTTTCTTGTGGAAGCTGCTTATTGCTGAAGCATTCATGTTTTATGAAACTGCCTTGAAACAATTAGCTCTTGTTTAGCATAAGTGTTTTAAACAGAACACTTTAGTAATGTGGCTGATTTTATAGTTATTGCATTTCCTTAGGATTGAACTAGTCTTGTTCTAACTTGCTTTTTTCCTCCCCCCTTAAATATGTGAAATGCTGAGGCTTTCTTCCCTTTCAGAAAAGAAGTATTTGAGCCAAGATTTCCTCAGGAGAGCTGGTATCTTCGAGGGTGTTCTGCCAGAGATGTCTCAGGGAAGCCTGTTCCTCACATGTGCCCAGTGGTGCTTTCCTGGTGGCATGCGCTGAAATGGGCTACTGGTCAGGCTAAAAAACCTGGCTATAACATTCACCTCGGTCTGAATTCTGACTCGATGCGAGTTCATGCAGTTGCATCGAGGCCGTTGGAGCAGAGCTGGGCTGTGTTTGTCACGGAGATTCTGGCAAAACCAGCTAGGAGCACTGTGTGCTTAAAATGTTGCTTAACTACTTTGGTAACGCTTGAGTGGGAGAACGAGACACCCTCACTCCTCTGCGGTTCTGTTTTGGAGGGGGAGAGGGTTTGGTCCTGTCACTGCAGACGAGGCTCTGTTTGCAGGAGCCGTGCTGCAGCAGGGCCGACCACTTGCTCTGAGTTCAGTGAGAAGTCTGCTGTCGACTTTGGTGGACATAAATGTGGATTTGGAACAAATGCCTTCACAGATCACATTGAAGAACTTATTCTTTGAGGGTTGTCTGTACTTCACCTGTATAATGATACCAGTTATTGGTGTGAATTTTGCTGTAGCACAACTGTGGGTAAAAGTATGAGCAGGGATACAGTAAACTTGGAATGAAGGTACCGAATGCCGTGATAACTTTTTCAGTCTTAGGGAGACCAAAACAAGCTGTAAAATCCCTTCTATAAGGGCCTACTTGCATTTCTGTGAGTTTGCTTTTCGGCCTGTTAAGGTATGCTGGTATAACAACTGGCATAAAAGTGACGCATGGACACAGATACATCCCTTGCTAGGTGCCCACTACTGTCCTGGCCATTGTTCTGCTATAGCTGAAGCAAGACTTGACAATCTTAGATTCTTGGTATAATGCGTGAATTACACTCAGACGGTGTTAGGGGCAAAGAAGAGTGATCTTGGAGTGACTGTCTAGTAAAATGTGCCCCGTGCACTGAACGAACTTTTTGGAAGTATGACCTGGAGCATACGCAATACTGTATCTAATACAACTCACTGTTTAAGTTCAAATATTTTCAGAGGGAAGGGTGAAAATGCTCTCTGCTTCTGCTGCTTCTGCATTTCTACTTTAGTAAGCAAATGAAAGGTTAGCGCTTCCTTTCAGGATTCAGGCAGAGAGAAAATTGTGCCAATAGAATGGGGGGGAGAGGGGAGGGAAAGACTAGTTACGCAGTTTTACCATTAACTTGCTTCGTGATCTCAGGCAGATCACTTCTTTCTTTCTGTTTCTATGTTTACAAATTGGGGTGGCTATGGCTTTGTCCTTTGTAAAGTGTGATGCTATCTATGGATAGAGAAGCTGGATACTGAGTAGCAGAACAGAAAGTAAAGAAGAATTGTCCAGACTTTAAATATTTTTTGTTTGTTTTTCGCGATATGTTTTCTCCATAATGAGGTGAAATAGCAGCTACATTGATAGAGCTGTTTTCTAATACTTAGAGGAAAACTTTACACTGAGGCTTAGTTTGGTTTAAAATCTGTGACGATTTTTGAAGTCTAGAAAAGATGTTTGCTTGCCTCTTCCTCTAGAGAGTTGGACTACAGGTTGACTTTCAGCATTTCATCCTACCAAAGAGTCAAAACACTTCACTTTCTGACCAGATATATAAATGGAAAAGGATTGAAGAGTGTAGTGTAGAACACACATGGTGTTGTCATTTATATATGTTCTTATTTTGCTAATCAATAATAATTAGGAGATAATAACACTTTGCTGTCATACTTGTGTACTTTTACAGGCATCAGCTCACTACATTTTAGAAACACTTCAGAACCAGAGTTACCACCCCCATTTTGCAGATCGCAGAGTAGACCCGGGGATGTTCAGGTAAGACCAGGGGATGGCAAAACTTCTGAACTTCCTGGCATTTTTGACATCACTGTAAAATTTATAACACCAGCTACCTCTTTGTTACTAAAACATCTGCTCTATGTGTGCACACCGTATTATTTTTCCATACTGATTTGGGGGTGTGTGTGGGGAGACAGTGAATTGTGTCATCTGTCAAATTCCAGGCTTCCTGGCTAAGAATTTGCAAACTCTTAGCAAATCTGCTTGCATCCAGCTTCAGTATTCAGAACTGTTCTTGTACGTCCAAGAATTTGTGTTGCATGATAGAAACTTAACCTTGTAGGCGAGAGTCTTTGGACCTGATGTTTTGTTCTTCCAGCCCAGGGTTTCTTCTGAACTCGGTGCTGTATAAATACTGCCCACCGTACTTCTCACTTTGAAAGTGACCTTGCAAGGATGTATGAGCACGCTCTGTGGTCTGAGATGTGTGGAGGTGGTAAAAAAGGATTTAGCTCGTGCCTGGTACCAGCATAAAATGTCCTACTGCTCGAAAGACTTTATTAGGCCAGGCTTGGTCTGTAGTTAAATATTTCAGTGTGTTCAGTCCAGCTGTTCCTCCTGAGCTTCCTGCTGTAAAGGTGGGCATAGCTGGTCTGGAAGGAAGTGGGGTTCTGTAGGAGACTTTGTTGTTCAAGTCCCAGGTTTGCATTCCTAGTTTTTAGCAGCAGTTCACTAACAAGCAAGCATAATGACTGTCTTTTCAAGCAGATTGAACTGAGAATCATTGTATCTTGTGCTTTCTTTTCTTAGGCTAGTATTGTTCAGAGCTGTGGACTTTTGTGCCAACCTAGGGTTTTAAGTGCGTTCTGCTTTTTAGTTGGCACTCAGTCTTGAGCATAGCGGAACTCGATTTCACAGAAAACTCCTTATACCTTGTTAACCTGATTTCAAATCCAGCTGTCTATATGCTGTACTGTGAAATAAAATAATGGAAAGAAAATCAGTAAAAATTGGTGGGTCCTAAGAAAGGTTTTCCTCATCCTTGCTTTAATGTTACAGTCAGCATTGTCAGGTTTTTTTAGCTGCTCCCAAACGTGAATCTTTTAGACTGAGTTTTTCCTTTGTTGGGTTTATCCTTAAGACAAGGGTCATGTAGGGTTTTCTTCTGAGGGCGATAAGAGAGAATTACTATTGTAAAAATATTTATCTTCAAGAAGAAATAAGGAAAAACACCGTTAAAAATAAATATGAGGAAACAGCCTGTCAGTCTTACGGAGGTTGTTCCGAAGACTGTTGGTCCTGATTGCTTTCCAAATAAATGACTTTTATTTCACAAGTACAAAACGCTTTTTCATTGTTATTTTTTTTTGTTTGTGGTATGCATGTGTGTGTAAGAATTCTTCATTTGTGGAGACGACCAAGATCTGTGTATGCTTGGTTATTTTAGGGCCTGGTCCGGCAGTGCCCCTGTAATGGCAGTCCCCTAAGCTACTGCAGTTGCCGGATTGAAGCCTTAGCTGCACCTAATCGTACAGGGACCTGATCCTGCACCAAGACACTTTGGCACAAATTCTTGGGCATGTGTACACTTATGGGTAGGCTGTTGTGGCTTGGCATCAGTGCAACAATTGGTAAAGATGGATCTGATTGTGGATTTCAGTTGATGAAGCAGCAAGGTTCCTCTTGAAAATCTAATGAGACTTGTTATGTACAGAGGCTTGTAATTTCCGTAACCTGAGTGATTTATTTTTTTTTAGTGATACTTCTCAAGAAATACAGATGATTACACTCAGAACCTTCTTCTTTTCTCCTTAAAATATAAGGTGAAACAGTTGACACTAAAAGGAGATAAATAAGGGTATCGATTAAAAAATAATAGTGGTAAGTGGTCCAATGGCAAGGATTTTTTTAAATACTTCTTTTTCTAGCTATTACATGAATAAAGTAACTTATTTAACTGCTTGGAAAGTTTCCTCAACTAAAGTGTGCAAAAGTATTGTGCTTTTGCAGAAAAATAAAAATTTCAAGAAAAAGTACAACAAATCTTAGCCTGGTAGATATGGAGAAGTGTTTCAGGTAGGAACCAGGCTGAAGCCATGCCATGATGCTTCCTTGACCTGGCCCAGATGCTGCTGGCTCCTTAGAGATCTCGCAGGTTTACGCAGAGTTAATGCTGGCTGGTTGTCACTGCTGGTGTTCAGAATACTGTGGACAACAGTGAGAGCTGAAAATAGTCAGAGACTTCTCAGTCTGCTGCTGCTTGCACGTGCTGCTCTTGTCATTGCCAAGACAAGGACTTCTGGTCAGGGCATGAGAAGTGTCTATGCTGTCACCGTTTTCAAACCAACCTGTGGAATAAGGTAGTAGCTCAACTCCCTGGTACTGCTTGGAGTGTCTAGGCACGTAGGGATCTTCCTACTGCATTGCTAATCTTGAAAAATGTAGGATTACTAGATAAATAGAATGGAAACGAGAGGATAAGGCAGTCACCAACATTCACTTGCATCAAAGTGGAGTTTCTTGTAGAGTCCCGTTATTTTTCTCTAGTGCTTTCTGGTGGTGTTGAGAGACTTGCAGTGCGTGTTGGATCTGAGCCCCTCTGGTGCTAGAGAATGGCATTGCTTTTTCTCTGTAGCCAAGGGTAAGAAGGTGCCTTAAACATGTGTCTGCAGCTGCAGCATGAGTGGTTCAATGGCGTGGTACTCCAGAGCAGGGAAAGGGCTGAACCAAATGGCTCGTGACAAGGAGGTGTCGGTATTCCTAATGCTTGGAGCGAGGGGAGAAGATAGATAGAGGTGCCTGGTCTGTTCTGGCAAGGTGTTGGCTGTATCTCACCTCTGGGGTGCACAGAGTATGTCCTGCAGTCCTCATCTTTCACAGAGCTCTGTTCCATCTGGATTTCCTGGAGTGGAGAGCGGGATGCATAAGGACAGCTGTGAGGAACATTGTGGTGTCATCCAGGTGCAGTCAGAGCACAGGCACAAGTCAGTTTGAGAAGGATCCTCAGCCTAGATGTCGTCAGAGATTGTTGCAGACACTTCCAAATTTGGACTAGTAAATTAATTGTCAGGCTATTGGGACTTTAAAAATATGTAGGAGGAGATAAAGGGGGAGGAATATCAAAGCTATCAGAGACAACCCTGCTGTTGAAGTTACCAGGGAAGCTTGTGAGGTTGTAAAACTTTTTATCTGAGAGCACACAATTTGTGTCCCTCAGGTATGCTGTGCCAACTTGATTCATTGCCTGACAATCTGTCATTGTTTCACTCTTTAAGAAAAATGCATTCTGCTTATGGATGAAAGGGGACATTCCTGCTGCATTTCCTTTGGCTATGGGTCTGTAATTATTGTTCTTTGGTTTATTTATGAGCTATTGAGGCCTTTGCTGAAGACAATTTGCTTATGACGTCAGAAAGCTATTCCTGTTTTGAGTCTGACAGTTTTTCCCCTTACTAGAAGGAAGTCCCGAGGAGTTCAGTTTTCTACAGTTGGCATGAAATACAGTGTGGTAAATCTCCACCAGGTTCAGAGAAGATATCTGGGAGGCATGTGGGTGGTGAAAGTGCTCCTCGACTGTTCTTGCATTTCTATGCATCAGTTACAACTCACGTAGGTCTGAGAACAAAAAGGAATGGGTTCACTGGGGTTGTTGATTGGGTTCATGGATTCACATCATCCATGCTTTTCTTTGCATTTTCCTTTTGGTGATCTGGAGCAGCAGGTGTTTTGCTTAAATAGAGAACCTCACTTTTGCTCTGTCCTTTGCAACTGCTGTTGTCTTTTGCACCTCCTTGAAGTTGGTGTGACTGGTCACTTATCTTGAGCGGCTGTATACAAGGTATAAGATGTGAGGATGGAGACCCAGGGATCTTCACCCGCTTTTTCCTGCATTGAAAAAGTTCTCCCGTTCCAGTTCTTGTTCTTCTTTGGAGAACGTTAGTAGTTCATGAAGTCCTCCACATATGGTAGGGCATGGAGGGGAATGACAAGGGGGAAAAAAACATTAATGAGAAATGAACTGTCAACTTGCAGTTAAGTGATCACGTAGAATCAGATCTTTTGGGAGAACTGGACAGGTGTCATTGCCATGTTAAAAGTTAAGCAAATATGTAATTCCTTATAAGACTAAGATTATTACTGGGTTTCAAAATTGCACCTGACTACATGGATTTTCAGTCTAAATTCATATTTCTATGTGGAATCTATTTCAGATATGTGAAATTTACTGTTGGTGACAAGTATTTGATCATAGTGTTATTTTAAACTTGGATGGATCAGCAAAGAGCCTATCCAAAACATAGGATTCTTGACAGCTATTTAAATATTTAAAACACCCTCCATGTGATTACTAGATCCAGCAGTTCAACTATATAAACAATGCTAGAAATAATGAACCAGACAATATTCAAAATAGCATGCCTTCTCCATAAATATTTCTCTCTCATTTTAACATTCGCCATGGTGAAACTCAGGGAAAGTAATTCCTAAATGTTTATTTGTTTTCACTGGCTTGCTGCTGAAATAGGCTTTCAGGGAAATCCATGGAGTCCCACAAGGTGGCAGGAGCTAACTGTTCTACACCAGAGCTCTGGTCTGAAGGAAAGTCAAGGTAATGAATCGATTTTGCCACTTGCATGCATTTGGATCGTAAGCAATTTAGACCAAACTTCAGAAACCCAGCTTGCACTTCTGAATAATTTAGGCAAATGGATAAGATTCTATCCTCAAGAACATTCCTTCAAAAAAAAGAAGTTCAAGTATTCTTTCCATGTCAATAAGAAGGACCTTCGTTTTCACTTGGTGCTGCTTCTTTGCTTGTAACGTGCGTCGTTGCTGCAAACGGAGAGTGGGCTTGAAGCCCTGCAGCAGCAAGCTGGCATATGAGGCTCGCAGTTTAACAAATTGGCAGTGAGCATCTCCGGCACGCAGACTCACCTTGACATGATGAGGATGTTGATCACGAGGACAGACACAGCAGCTGGGGCTGCAGGACTGTGCAAGTGAAGGAATTATTTGCTGCTTTAATGAGGCCATAGAGATGTTTCTCTTGGAAACTGAAGAATCAAACCAGCATTGGAAATATCCAAGTGTGGGGATTACTGGAATTCATGAAAATAGCGCATCCTAATTAGTGAGACTGAAGGCTACTATATAGTGCATCAGGCTGAAATGCAGGAGATTTATTCACTGCCTTTCACTGCCCCAGTCCCCTGGAGTTTTTGTTTCACCTTGTCTTGCTTTTGTTTCCATGTACCTGCTGGTCTGCTCTCTTGAAACACTTCTGTGATCAGGTTGTGAGAAGCACCACAAAAGAGAGGGGTTAGTCAAGTATGTCTCGTCAAAGATGTAATTTGAGAGCCCTGTGGTTCTGTACTCACGTTAGTTTAACCTTGCACTCTAAGTTCTAGGTCTCCCGTTGTAGGATTCCTCTGGCCTGCCTTAGAAGATAACCAGTGAACTTCCATGTTTTTAGTAGGCAGAAGTAACAGTTAACAGAACAGTTAAGATGAAGCAGTTGGCCCTGATCCATTGGACAAGACTAGTTTTGAGACCTGTGAATCTCTTGATTTGTGTTGAGATTTTATACTCTTTAAATCTGTGAACGCCCTATTTTTATTTTTGAATGAAAGGACAATTTTTCTGTATTGGCCAGGTACCTTTGGGAATTTGGACAACCCCGTGTCTGTGGACAGGCAATGAAATTCAGTAGGGCTACGGCAAAAATGAGTACAGTTAAGAAAGGTACCTATTAGACAGACACTAGGAGTAGAAATAGTTCAACTCTTATATGAAACTTCAGTTTCTTCTTTCCCAGTCAATTTCATGTTGCTATGCTGTAGGAAAAAAGTAAATCTAAGTGTATGTGATAGATATGCCTGGAATAGCCACCTGAGATGAACTGAGTGAAAATTCTTCCATGCCTATGAAATGGTGGTGGTGGGGGGTTGTTTTTTTAATTTCATTTTTTATTTTTATTTTATTATTATTATTTTTTTAATATTAGAAAAAAATTAAGAGCCTTTGGAGTGACTTACAGACTTTTTGCACTAAAATGTAGTAAAATTGGCCAGTAGAATCCCTACGCCTTGTTTTACTGACTGGGGGACACAGGAGAAGATGTAGAGGTGAATGTTCTTTGCAACTGTCATAAAGGAGTGGCATATGCCATTATCTTGCCAAGTGTTGGGGCTTCAGAAATACTTCTTTCTATGTTCCAATTTGCAGGAATGCAAGAATTGTAGGAGATTATTCAGGTCTGTCCTAACAGGAAATAACTTCAGTGAATACATTCAGATATTTATTATTTCAAAGTGAAAATGTTGTGATTTCCAATGGTTGCTCTTTTCACCTGCCTTGCAGTTTGAAAAAAAAAAAAAAACAGGTCTTAGTTTCCTAATCATTATTTTAGGATGTTTATGTAAATAATTACGTGAATGTTCAGCGTTTGATGAACATACTGTTGAAATCTGTGATACGCAGTTGAAAAGGCGTATGATTTAAACAGTTGCATGCCAGTAGGATTGGACTGATTTTTCTGTTAGAACTCAGGTGGAATGACTATCAGCTGTGAATTATTAAGCAGTTATTGCTTATTGAAAGAAACGTAACTACATTTGTCACTAATGCTTTCTGAAATTTTCAGTCATGCAAGTGAGATGCTTTGTTCCCATTACAATTCAGTGAGAAGCAACAGATTGCTTATGCTGACTTGAAATACTCACGGGAAAAGAAACACCACATACCTGTTTGTACATGTGATGGAAGAAATCAGTTTTAAACTAAGAGATCAAGGTGTTTGGTGTTCAATAAGGTTTTAAAATGTTGTTCCTGTATACCACAACCCTGTGGACCTTGATGGGCTTGCAGGGTGTATGGTATTGCTGCATGTTCAGAGTTCTATGGCGTGGTGAAGTTTGAGCCCTACTGGTCTTTGTTCATAGAAAGCCAGTGGTTGGGGCAATACTGGCATCAGAAAGAGCAACTTTAATTTTATCAGAGTGAATACAGAAAAAGGCTGCAGAATATATATATACCAGCGTGTCTGAGTGGCCAGAATGGTAGCTTCCCAGAGAGCAATAGACATTGGGTGGTGTTTCTCAGCTGTGATTTAAAGAAAAATAAAATAAAATAAAAAATCACAAGAGATTTCTTCTTGGTGGTGTACTTAACTGTTAAAATAAACTGGGTGGCCTGATAAAGATTACAGAATGGTTTGGCAATTGATTGCTCTTGCTGTGTAACTCCCAGTTAATCACAGTGTTATTAGCGGGAGAGGTGGAGAGGACTTCACAGGACGTGTGCCTTGCCAGTGTAAATATATTCTTCCAGGAAACCCAGGGTCTTCCTTCCATATCTGCCAAACTCTGTCTTTAAAGTCTCAGCTATTCTGTTGATTTTAGTTAATTTGGGGACAATTGAAGTCATCCCATCCACTAGATCCCCTACCGAGGTGCTGAGTGCTTTCTCTTCTCCCTGAACTCCTTGGGAATGTGGGGCATCGCTGGCTTGTGTTAAATGCCCGACACAACTAAGGAGTCCAGCCAGACAAACAGGCAGATACACTGCCTAGTTATTGACAAGGCTAAGAGTTTTCTCTGTCCCTCCCAAGTGTGTTTTGCAGTCGGTTTGAGGAATTTTGAGATCTAGGCAGTTGGCTGTGCAGTACCCAGGGTCTTTCCAAAAAGTCAAAAGACTGTTTACTACCAACTTTTTGGAAGCACCTCCTTTAGATGTAGCATTTTCAAGTCCAACCTGGCATAATGTCAAACCCTAAGGGTACGTCTACATTGCAGACTGCTGTGTTGTGTAGTTTACCTGAGTGTGCTTTAAATAAGGTAGAACAAGCATCAGAAGTGGTTTGGCAGTGATAGCACGGAGCTCTGCGCCTGCTAATTTAACTTGCAGTGAGTAAGGGTAAATCAGCTCACGCAGAGCGCTGGGATGCTACAGCTGCAGCTCCTTGTACTAGCTTAGTTTATTTAAATCTGGTTTCGGTGTCTAGGAGCATGGGGCTGCTGAAACCACCAGGAGTCGTCGGTGCCATTCCCTGGTGCTTGGTGCCATATGCACGTTGTGGACGCCCCTTTAGGATGCCAGATCTGGTTGGGCTGCATGAACAGCTTTCCCTACCCTAGCAAGTTGCAGATCCTGTTTATGGATTTCTTTTATAACACTGGGTGTTGAAAACAGTACTTTCTCTTGGGAAATTATTATTCAATTAACTTGGTATTTATTTTGATATTAAGATTTGTTGTGGTTATTGAAAGAGCAAACTCATTTGGGATAAGCTCAGATGATCAGAGGGCCTGTTCCTGGGTTTTATAGGAGTGGGGGTAGCAGGGGAGGACCAGTGCATTTCCTTTGGTGCTCAGCCTAGAATTTTTACTCTGTTCTTCCACCTTTCCTTAAAGAAGCCACAACTGGAAACGAAAATCCTTAAGAAAGCATGCAAAATACAGAATTCAGTCAATGCTGCAGCTGAGCTACCTGCATTTATCTCAACTATCAGCAGCAGAGTGCCAATCGGTGTAGTGTCTAGGAGGTGGTGTTGCCACCTGCTTAAACAGATCACACTGGTCTTCCAGTGACTTGAAGGAAGTCAGGTATGTCCATGTAACAAGAAGCTGTAAATGTGGTGATTAAATTAGTAAGTGCTCCAGCTGTTGGGACAGGCCTTGTGTTCCTGCAGCAGCATAAGCCTTCAAGGCTGTGTATAGCATTCCTCTCCCGCCAGTCTTTTGCAGAAAATGTAAGATTAAAACAAATAAAATCACTACAGCATTTAGTGTGCTGAATATTCATAGTTGGGAAATTGTAGTGTCCATGTGTTTTGTACACCGCAGTGGTCTACAAATGACACTGTTAAGTTTGCAACCTGCACCTACACGCAATTCGAGATCTCGTTATAATAGCAGGATCGCTTTGACAACAAACTGAGCACTGGGGAAGGTGTTGAACTCCTGCAAGCTGCTTGTTAGAGCAGTCTCTTCCATTTCTCACTTAAACTCAGCACCGCAGCCAGCAGCTGCCCGCACCCCCGGCCTTCTCTTGTGCTGCACTGGTGGGTCCAGGGAGCGCTTGGGGATTGAGGCAGAGGTTTAGGATTGAGGCAGAGGTTTAACCACAGCAGCCAGAGGCTTTTCCATCTCACGTGGGCTATTGTACCTCTCTGGGACAGGTTAAAATGTGCGTACCCTCTGTGGCTGCTATGTTTCACAGCATGGGGTCTTCATGTAAACAGCCATTATTGTTAACCTCTCTTCCACTTCAGGAGTGCAGGAGAGGTGCAGGAATAGGAGAACTCGTCACTGGCAAGCCAGTATTTTACCCTAACAACTGGAGCGTGTTTTGCTTTCCTGCATAGATCAGGGATGTAGTTTGAATCTGTAAAGCATTACATCCTTTGGTAATGGGAGGCCTGGCTTAAACCAGTGATTTTTCTTCCTGCAAATCAAAACCAAAATAACCTTTAGCCTTTCCCTAACTCGCAATACATGAATGCTATTACTCTGCTAAATTTATCCAGGCAGGTAGCTAACACGCAGACTGGTATCTGCATTCCTTGTGTTCAGGCTGGAGTGGCAGGAGGAGCCCCACCCCTCATCTGTGGTGTCCCACAGATGTGTTTTAGGCTTGAATGCAAGAAACCTGTATGATTTTCCTTGATGAAGAGGTTTGCTGTATTTGGGCGTGCACCAATTCGTACTTCTCATAGGACTTCTTCACTTGTGATGGCTGAACCTAGAAATGTTGCTGTGGATGTTTTTGCATGTTTTATGGGGGCTTTTTTGCTTGTTTGAAATGTCAGTTTACAGTGTTGGTAATCTGTTTTGTGTTTGTATAGTAAAGTTAAATGTTGCATAATAGAAACTTTTTTTTAACTTCAGATTCCCACACAAACACTGGGGAGAAAAACCACAGACCAAAAAAGAAAATGCATGTTTTTTTGATTGAATGAGAAAAATGACTCATTTAGTTTTAGATAGTGTGCTGGCAAAACACAGAGAAGCTCGTAGCTGGAGAGGAACGGGTGATAGCCACGGATTCACAAGTCAGGATTCAGAGGCAGGAGTTTGGATGCGGGTGGACATTATCGTGAGAGATATTAAAGCAAGCGCGTGCTCTGGTGCATGAAACCGTAAGCAACGTTTATTACCGAAGATGAAACGATGTGTTGTTTTTAAAGCCGGCTCGCTATTAGCCAAGGCTAATTAATGGCTTAGCAGGAGCACCTGGAGTTCAGTTAGTTTGTGATCACCGGGAGGAAGTCGTGGTTGGTGAAACAAACGAGCAGCTGAAGGCTGGGTGATGCTCATCTTGTCGATCCACCGTGGTGGCTGGTCCTTGGCCACGGTCACGACTACAGGAGTTTAGCCATGATGGGGCTGCAAGTCAGTCATTTTTTTTCAGATTGGAGAGGAGATCTATTGTCATAGATGACAGCCCAAAATGAAGCTAGGTTTCAGGATTTCGGTGGATGGGATACCAGTGGGACCAAGCTCCAGAAGATCTGATTTTGCAGCACTCTGGCTCTGGAAGGGATGTCTCACATTGCACTTGATCACTGTCTTAATTATTAACATTCAACTACGTGCCAAACTCAGGCTTTGTGATGTGCAAGCTAATACTGTAACATGAAAAAACAACCACAGTGTGTGTGTGTCCTGTATACAGAACTCAGGCTGTGACAGTGGTTTTCCAGCACTTCATTAAAGTAACTTAAATTTGAAAGATTTATTTTTAAATGTTTCAAGATTTGAATTCAGTGAAGCACTTGGTGGATGAGGTGTGAAGCTGGGGGAAGTTTTTCTGAAGATGACAAGATTTGGCCCAACCACTAAAGGATTCTGTGAAAACTCTAAAGGAAATCATTCAAGGAAATAGTTGTATGTAGTGGCTGTTTCTAATTGGGCTTGATGTTTTATTACAGTTAGTTTTCCATTTAGGAGGGAAGATAGGAACCATAAAGCTTAATGCAAATTAGCGGAGCGAAATAGCTTTCTTTCTAACTGCTCTTTGAACCTTTGTACGTCTCTTAAGAATATGCTTATGGAATTGCAGTGGTACATCTAGTAAGGAAAGTGGATTTTTTAAAATTATTTTTAAGTAAACTAGAAGTATGTCTTCTTAATTGTTTCTGATTGGAGAACTCAAAAATAGAGGCTTATATCAATGCAGTTTTCTTTTCAAAAAGTCTGTTTTGCATTTTAATCTCAGGGAGAACGGGTTTGGTGTTTTTTGTTTGTGCTGCAGGTAATACGTGCTCTTGCAGTGTGAGAAGTGAACTTGTGCATCTCTACACTTCTTTCTGTAATAATAAAGCTAAAAAGGGAGCAACTGTGTTAGGATTGTATTGTGTTGTGCAGAGTATTGGGGTACCTTCTGTAAAGCAGAGGGGAGCAGGGAATTTACTTCTTGAGAGAACGATGTGGGGGAAGAAGAAGGGAGAGCATGCTGCTGGCAGTCAGATCTTTGGCTTTGATATTCTCTGCATTATGTGTGAGCGATGCTTGCACCTGAAGTTGTTCTGAAACTTTGTGTGTAGCTTGTAATGGGGAAGTGGCATCCAGGTGATGCAGATCAGCTGTTGCATGTATGCTGTTAGCGTGCTGCAGAGCCTAGGATGCTGTTGTGTGTACGTGTGCATATCTGAAAATATTTGATAATACTTCCAAGCAAACTGGAGATTCTGCTATTTCTGAACACACAAGTTGTCGATGGTGTTTTTTGGAATGTTTTATTAATGTGGATGAGTTCATTTATCTGTTTAGTCTTGTATGACCTGTGTGGTATTGCAGAACGATGCAAGGCGTGGATTGGGAGATTGTATCTGTATGTGACTTTGTTTCAAATTAGTGATAAATATTGTATTTGTTCATGGGATTGGAATAAAATATGGAGCTTAGTGGAGATCATAATTTATTGGTATTGCTGCAAACTCTGTATGCATGTGAGCACCATTCTCATATGAATGTTATAGGAGCCAAGATTAACCGCTATTGCAAACTTGATTGATGGGAGAATTGTTTGCATGTCTTAATGGACAGTCACTTCCAGGTTACATTTTTAGAGTGTTTTAGATACACTCAGAATGTTTGTTTGCTCCCCTTTGCTATTATATTTCCTTGCTGGTTAGCAAGAGAAAACTTTCAGCCATGCAAGATTCATCAGTGTTATTTTTTCTTTTTGTACCTTCTTTCATCAGGTCTTCCTCATCTTGGTGTCTAAGTAATCTTAATGTTTGTAAAGTAGCAGCGTAACAGGCCAGGAGAAGTCATCCCTTCAGCTCAGAAGACAAGTGTAGTGATGGCTCAAGCAAATTTGTGACCAATATATCTCCTGTTTTGCTTTGTTTGTGGTGTGTTTTTTGTCGTTGTTTTTGTTTTTAACAGAGACAGTATGGTGTTTAATCTCTCTACCTGTCTCTAACATGGGAGATGAGGGATCAGAAATTACCAAATATAAACAAAATTTGACAGCTGTGGTTTTAGAAAAAAAAAAAATCAAGTTAATAGTGAAACCGTACAGAAGTACTTCACTGGAAGTTCATGAATTTCTAATAGTATGTGAGTTTTTAATGCACAGGTGTGCATACGCTTGCAGGTGCTTGCTGTTTCCTACTTGCCTTCTTCCTGAGGGAGGTTTTTACCCTGTCCAGTAGCGACAGGATGCTTATGTGTTAGTTGATCCTTTTTGATGCCTTTGATTTACATCTTTCAAAAATTCAAGTTCTCCCTGCAAGAGAAAAGTTGATGCAGCTTAAGATAATAAGTTTTCAGCTTCTTTTTTTACTTGGAAAACATTGGGGAAAAGAAAAAAAGGTGTCCAGTAAGTGTATAGATACCTGACATAATCTAATTTAAGCCTACTGACTAAACTTCTTAGTCATTTTTGCAGCCCCCCCAGGAAATAGCAACCACAGTGTAAAAACTGCTGATCTAATGCTGTATCTCCACCGAAGCCGGAGACCTCTGGACAGGGTAATAATGCTAGCCAGCAAAGATAGTGAGAGAAGCCTAACTGGTTGGTAGTGTTAAGCACAAACTGTTTCACTTTGAGAAGACTTGTACAGTCCAGCTCCTGAAATGGTGAACTTTGATTCAAAATGTATTTGTTATTTTGATGACCTCAGCCAAGGCAGCTTGGGAGGGGCAAAGATGCAGAGAATAACTATTTGGAAGTACAAGCAGATGTTACTCTAGCTTCTCAAGGAAGTTTCTTACGTAAAATGACAGAGCTAAAGAGATGGAGCTTTTTGTACTGAAAACAAAGTAATACTTCAGGCAGTGTTTCCCCAGCTTTGTTGTTGTATGACCTGTCATCTTAGGGATCAAGTCTGTTCAGTAGTAAGAGACTGATGTGTAACTGATAGAGGAAGGTCTTCCAGAACACTAACAATAAGTGGTTTGCAAAGTAAATAGCAAAAGTTACTTACAGATGTGTATGAGAGCGTTTTAGCTTGTTACAGAGTCAGGATAAACTTAGAGCATATTTTTAACCTCAGTAATGTCTTAAGTGATTTATTAGCTCATAAATTGTCTAATGATTTTCAGTTACTAAGGATACATTTTTTTTGAAGTGCTTCTGGTGTTCTGGGTAGCTGGAATAAATTGTCTTTGTTGTGTCAAGAGTGCCAGAGATTGGTCTTGTGTATCTCTTGAAGTACTCTGTCTGGTGTACATGTTCATGTGAAATGAGGAAAGGAGGCTAGTACACTAGCAACAGCATACCTGGCCAGTATTTGTGGCAACTGAACAGTGTGCTTTCAAAACTTTATCTCAGTTTGAATAGAATCATAGAATCATAGAATATCCTGAGTTGGAAGGGACCCTTAAGGATCATCAAGTCCAACTCTTGACACCGCACAGGTCTACCCAAAAGTTCAGACCAGGAATAGCAGGGAAGAAGCATTGCTCTGTGCTGTAGAATCTTTCTTGTGCAAAGCAGAAGTAGAAAACAGTTTCTCTGAAATACACAGGATAAGCCTGGGATGGGATGTGGGTTTGGGAGCTCTTTTGTTTCTGTTGGACGCCCAGAGCTGTGATGAATGGTGCTGCGCAGGTGTTGTTTTCTGATTTGAAGAGAAGCACAGGCTTTCATGTAACAGTAATTATATTGGAAAAGGTTTGTGAGTGTCTTTGCTGCTTCTCTCTCAAGGTGTGCTCTTACCTGTATTTTAGCCTTGCCTGCTCTTTTGTCCACACACCACCACCAGAACAGCAGCCCATGCAGTTTTTGTGGACTGCAGTTTTTTGCTTCTCACTAAATCTGCTCAGATGACTGTATAAATTACGTTTCCAGATCCAATATAGTTTTGGCTTTAAAATACATCTTAGTGAGGAAGAAGCTGTATATCACTTCAGTGCTAATAGTTTCCCAAAACTAACAAGTAAGGTCTCCTGAAAGTGAAACCAGAGTGTTTCAGTATGTGCAGAAAAAAGGATAAAGCTGCTGAACTGCATGTGTTGAGGTTCAGGTGGATAGGACCTGGCGTGTTGCTGCTCATACCCTGGCTGGCCTAGTCTGCATGCTCAGATGTAGGTTGCCTTCAGTCTCCTTGTGGCTCTGCTGACGCTGCTGCTGCTGCACCTGAAGATGCTGCTGCAATGAGGCTTTGCATCCACTGCTGTCAGAGCTGAGTACTCCATCAGAGGAGCTGTAGCTAGGGATGTACATCTGCATAGGTAACCTGCAATTTACAGCCCGATGAATTAAATTAACTACAGTTGCCAAAAGCAGGCTGTGAGCCGTGGAGGCTGCAAACCAAGGCACAAGTCCTGTCTGGCCACTCTTGAAGTGAAGAGGATCAGGCTCTGCAGAGAGGCGAGGAGAGCTGTGATTATGTCTCCGTACTGTGGGGATCTCTGCTCTGTTCCCTGCGGTTTTATCTGAAACAGTGCTGAGGAGCTCCTTGAGGAAATCCTGTCTGTCCTTTCGTGTGGCCTCTGCACTGTCCTTACTCAGGCTGCACAAATAAAAGGAAAGAATGAGGTGGCAGGATGGTGGCTGAAAAGCAATGTCAAGTGCTAGCTGATGATCAGTTAGATCTGCTTTCATGTACTGGCAAGGCGTAAGCTAGCTCTGCCTGCTTACAGGGAAAAAACAGCTGGATTTGTCTGCAGACCGAGTATAGGAAATACTTCAAAGTAGTGGTCAGAAAAGTGAACAAAACACAGTGAATTTTAACACGTTCGTTAAATGCTTTGATTAAAGCTGCTGGATTTCACAGTCCTCTGGAGTGGGATCTCCCAGATGTGCATTAAGGACATATCGCTGGCTCCTGTATTGAGCAGGCAAGAGGAAGTAACTGAAAGAAATGGTAAAGCACAAATTGCTCGGCTGCCCTGCTTCTCTTTTCACTTTTCCTGTCAGTACCAGGGTAGAGGGTGTCAGACAGGGCTTTAAATACTGTGAGGACTCTTAGTGATTTGCTGTCTTGGTTTTTTGTTTATTTTCGTTTTCTCCCCGCAGTACAAAGTACCTGTAGGTCGTGCCTTGCCGAGCTAGTGAGGGGAAAGCATTCGGAGCTGAACACAGCAAGTGTTGGGTGGGAATACTCCCCCTGCTGATCCCGTCTCACTTAGGAAAAAAGTGTAAACAAACGGGGCTCGTCTGCTTTTCCCTTCTGGGCATAGCCCAGGTTCTGCCTGTGTTAGGAAGACCCGCTGGCACCCCGTTTGCCATTTGGGGTTTTAATTCTTTGGAAACAGCGGCTGAAGGCTCCCACCGAAGCCCGCCTGCCTCGCCGTGCATCCTGGTGGCTCAGCTTTGACGTTCCGCTTTCCCCGCCGACCCCACCTGGGTCTGTGGGGTGCAGCGGGGAGGCCTCGCATCCCGCCCGGCTCCCCAGGAGCCCACAGCTGCCATGCGAGGGGCTGGCGGAGCCGAGGCTGGCATCCAGCGGGGCTCGGCCGTGCTGCCAGAAGGGAGCTCGGAGCAGCCAGCCGGGGCTCCGCTCCGCCCCGTCGGCGCTGCTGAGGTCAGCTTCCTGCTGCTCGCTTTCCTCCGAACACGGCTACTCCTCCCATGAAGGAGAGCGAGATTTCCCCGAGTCCGGAGCTGGCCCTTACTGGTGCCGCCAGGCCAGGCGGGCGGCATCGCGGGGACCCTGCGGCATAGCGGAAGGGCAGCCGGCATGGTGGGCAGGCTGCCGTGCCGCCCGGCCAGCCCCGTGACCTGGCGGGCGCAGGAGGTGAGTGCCAGCCTCGCGTGGCGTGGGCGCCGGGGTCGCTGGAGCTCCGGGAGCCAGGCACCACCCGAGGAGCGAGCGGCCGCAGCCTTGTGCTCCCCGCTGAGATGCTTCGGCTCCTGCTCGTGTCGTGACAGAGCGCGTTCAGGAAATGATGGGTCTCGCTGCAGCAAAGGACTGTGGTCAATAAAAGTTTACGGTGTGTAAACTTGTTTTTCTTTCACTGAAAAGCGCAGATAAATGTGACAAATATAGCCGTAAAGGACGGGCGATGAAGGTAAAGTTCACTCCGAATGACTTACGACAGACACGCTCAGGTACTTTCACAACTTTCTTTCTGGCATTATTCAACCCATCTGAGACTTTACAGCCTTTTAATTGTGACTGCAGATCCAGAATCATGTGATATGCGTGAAGGAATGACACAAATCATGTAATGTGTGGAAATAAAGTTACAGGTAGGAAAAACAAAACAAAAATTTTAAAATACATATTTTTTACAGTTGCCAAGAATCCCACAGGGGGAAGCCAGGTTGGTTGAGAGAAAGTAGAGTGCTTGGAAGAATATCTTAGCTAGAAAATGGGTAACTTGTGTTTTTTTTTGTTGTTTGTTTTGTTTTGTTTTAAAAAAATGTTTTTTCCAGTATTGCTTTTACTTTTCATCATTTTTGTATTACATTTTTCTCTATAGAGTGGGCAATGTAAACATCACAGGTTCTTTAACCAGCTTTTAGCTTTTTAAACAGGTTCTCAATATCCCTTCCAATGTAGCTCTAAAATCAGTAGTCCGTAGCTGGTGGCACTTTGCTGTTTATTTTGCATTGTGGCATCCTTCATTTGCCTTCTGCTTGCAAGCACACGTTACCTGTCAGATGAACAGGTGACCAGGGAGAATAGGAAGAAATGAAGGGCCTTGCTCAGGATCGTGGAGGACGTGTCCCAGGCTCTGAGGCCTGTTCAGGATTGCTTGCCCTCTAGATCCAGGCCAGAGCGTACCCCAGGCATGGCTGTTTTCTGTGACATGGAGTTTACTGCATTGGTTTCGCCATGAAGTGAAATATGGTCTTTTATCAGGACACATAGGAGCATATTTTGCTGGAGTGTTACTGGGCCACGCTCATCTCTTGTAACATAACAGCTCTGTAGGTAAATGTGTACGGGCAGAGGAAAAACAGACTGCATTTGCTGTCCAGTCAGTGGTACTGCTGGGGGAGGAGCAGTATAGGAAGTAATGATAAAAATTTCCAGTCATGTGTGGCCTTGTATCTTCCTGGGTTTTTAGGCGCTGGGGATGCTACCCTATATGTTTTTGCCTCTATGTGTTCTGTAAATTCATAGCTTCTAAACCCACTTCTTGTTAGAGACTTGTGCTCAAGAAATTAACCTTGTGTTATGTTGTCGCTCGGAGGGATAAAACCGTGGTTAAAGGCGCCTGACGCGCTGTCAGGGTGTTGGAAAGATGATGTGCCCCCATTTGCCTCAGTGCGTCAACTCCAAAGATGATAGCAGCTTGACCATAGCGTTATTCTGAACTAACATTTCAACAAGAAACATGTGGAAAATGTGCTTATCCTATAGGTGCACGTCCATTTCCCATATGGGCCCAGGTACCCAGCTCTTACTCACCAAAGTTACCTTGTTTTTATTTGCTTTCTGCCTGCACAGACGGGCTGCAGCTCTGAGAACATAGGCATGATGTCAAGCATCAAGCCTAGCAGCTGCTGGACTGCAGTGCTGTTTCGCTCATTTTGGACTTATTTTCAGTTATTTTCAGAATTGTTGTTCTAACTCACAGGAGGCTGCTGTAAAAATTCCAGTCTGTATCAGCAGAGCCAAGGCCCAAGTGCCTGTAACTGATTTGCCAGTCTTGCCCATGGGTAGGGTCAAAGCATTTGCTGCTTCTATCACGTTTTGGCAAGCTGGTCTTCAGTTAGCTTGTGAATGTTTGTTGCTATATTTTGGAGTGAGCTGAAGGCTGCAAGTTTGACCCCTCCTTGTAGGAGAGATTGAAAAGGTGTTAATTAATGAGTACTCTCTGTAGGCATGAAGAGAAGAGTGAGGGATATAGCTGCCAGAGTCTTTTTTCACCTCCAGTTCCCTACCTATGTAACGCTGACCCCATCTTCAACTCAGAGAGAAGATGCAATAAGTTATTTGAACTGCAGCTCCCTGGCAAAGAAGCGAATAAGGCTAATTTGACAGAGGTAATAGTGAAACACCCACGCCTGAATTTGATGGAGGTAATAGTGGAACACCACGTCTAATGGCAGCACTGTTGCTGAAACAAACAGTCCCAGCCTCAGCTGCTTGGAGCTACCCCATGGGGCCATGCTGGTGTTTCTGCAGTTGTGTAATGAACTGGGCTGGAGGAATGGCTGGGGTTTTACTAGCTTAACTTTCTTGTTCCACTGGAGATAGAACTGACCAGTATCAGATGGATCTGTTCTCCAGTCTGATTCATGGCACGTTGCATGATCAGTTTCCTTGTCCCCAAATAAAGGGGTCCAGGAATGCGGGGAATAGAAGCAAGGCAAAGGACAGGATTGCTTTTGCCTACAGAGTTGACTTATGCTAGCTTAACTGCTTTATATGCTGGAGCATTAAGCACAGGTTAAATTGAAATGGAAGAGAAGAAGGATGTATCCCCAGAAATGGACTGCTGTTGTCAGTATTTGGTTTTGATGGGGATATGTATGCATCTTTTAAACAGAGTTTTTGCAGTCTGGATAGTTTCCAGTCTAGATAGCATCAGCTAGTTACTGATGCCGATGATAATGTCACAGTTGTGATGTTGCTTTTATCTTCCTCCCATGACTCTTTCTGAAGTAGGTGCTGCCTTGCAGAGCTTTCCTCTGTGTGACCCAGCATAGCGTGCTATGCTTGAAAATCACACGAGACTTTGAGTGTGTCTTAACAGGTGAGCTTAGCAAGGTGGCTCAGTCTGGATGCAGAACATACCAGTTTACTACAGATTTACGCTGCTGGTTAATTTTTTTAAGTCCAGAGCTGGTGCACAGGGTTGCTGTAAATCACTTACACAATCAGTAACTCTGAAACTTTGGTGGCAGAGCATCTCTAAAGGAGAAAGTAGTTTCCCTTCTTCAGGCCTGTAAGAAGAGTGTATATTGGTGGCTGGTACTTCAGTTTTTTGTTTGTTTGTTTTTAAATAGCAGGGTGATTTTTGCTTGTATGTGACTTGTGGAGTTCAGGAAGTTTTAGTTAGTGGTTTTCAGGCTTTTGTTATGTGTGTTAGGTGCTGGCGAAAAGCAGCAACAAATATTTCTACGTGAACTCCCTGGGGCTGTGTTTTGGCTGGGGCAGTTGGATGTTACATCCCCAGATAAAGATCCTGTTTTGAGATTCGCTCGTGTAGACCCGTGCATTTGTTTGGGGCCTTGTTACCCTCCGCGAGACTCCATGCAAGTACAGCAATCCGTGCTCGTGGATTTTGACAAGGGATTAAAGGCTTGGTGTTCGTTTTGGTTGGAAGTTGCTCAGATAGTAGAATAAGGAGTTGGAACTATCATCTCAACTCCTTCAGTTGCCCTACCAAAGTAAACTGAAAGCCCACAGCAAAATGCGATGCATTGGCTCCTCACTGATTTTCTAATATTTCAGAGAACCTTAAGCAGCAAAAAGATGCTGTCCAATGAAAACTTTACACAAAACAAAAACTGTGTTTGCAGGAGAGGAACAAAAGGAATGATAGTTTCAGGATGAGAAAGGAAACTTACTTAAATATTTGTATCAAGTTTGCGCAGCAGGAAATTCAGTGGGCTTTTGTAAAACCAGAAGGATTTCAAGGACTACATAAACAGTTGTCAGTTTGGTTTGCTTTTATCGTTCTTTTGAAGGGAAACTAAGTCTCTCACCTTCTCCTGTAGTGAGGCTACTTAATGGATTAAATAGCAAGAATAATGCTCTTTTTTTTTTTTTTTTTTTTTTTAATTGGGAAAAGTACAACAACATGTGTGCCTACGTTTGGCATGGGATGGCGTGGGCAGCCGGTTCACTGTGTAGCTTCAGGATGTAGTCTGTCTTCTGACAGCTAACCTGGGATGAGACCCTGGCAGCATTCGAGTCGAGGGTTTTTGGATGTGAAACTTGATTAGGTGGGAAATGTGTTTTTTTTTTTTTTTCTTCTCCAAAAGCAGCCCCAAAATATTCTGCCAGAACAATTGTGTGCATTTTGAACTAAAGATGAGCAGGATCAACTGCAGAACAGAGATGCTCAAAATGGATCCCTCCCCTTTCATCTGTTACATAGTTATTCTAATGTGAAGTGTTTTTGAAAATATTTTAACCTCCTGATACCATAAAATTGAAGTGGTGCCTTTATGCAGATGTTCAAGCAAAACATTTGTTTCCCAGACTAGCAATTCAAAAGTGAAACTGTCTGTAAGAGAAGTGAATATAATTTAATTGAGTTTTCCTGTTCCCAGCTGGCTATAAGAATGCATGTTTTTAGAGCTTAAAGTGATAGTAATGTAGCTAAGTGTTCCACACTCTGCTAAATTACTTGCTTTTTGTAACTGATGGTGCTCCTCGAAGCTCGTTGATACATGGAGTAACTCCAGCAATAGGAATCAGCTGTGTAGATGTCTGGCAGTCGCTCAGGTAAAAAGGCGAGCCGATTCCATCTGGGCCTGTGTGCACTGACAACATTGCAGTCCCCAGTAACACCTCCCATGTTGGTGGAACTTGCTCAGAAAGTAGGTTCTTATTTCATCAGGGCCAATAGAGTTAGTAGGTTTAAGCTATTTTTTCCCCCTTTAAGGTTGCAAGAAGGCAGCCAGCTAGCCAGGTTCCGTTTGAAAAAGCTCTAAAAGTTTCTAGCAACACAGCTGAGGCCTTCCCTCCTCTTCTGTTGTCCATTGTTTATTTAAAGTGTATAAGACTGTGGTAGAGACTTCCTGAATTAGATGCTGGGCTTTTAGTGAATGTCCAGCACTCCTTTTGAGTGTTCAACGTTTTCCACTAAGGCTTGTGAGTTCCGAGTCTCCACCTGGAAATGTTTTCTGCAAGTATGGACATCTCCTGTCTGGAAGATGAGACAAAGAATGTGGATCAATACATTGGTGAAGTGCTGGTGAGGCAGAGGAGAAGAGCTGCTTTGCAGCTGAGTTTTCAGAATAAGTGAATATATTTTTGAATATTATCAGTAATTCGCTGTGTTGCTTCTGATTAAATTTCCTGCACTATGGGTTGACAGATGTATATAAAGCAGATAATTCCTTTGCAGCTAGAAGTTCTGAGAGAGGTATTTCAGCTTGTCCTGGAGGTCAGCAAGCTGAGGAATGATATCAGGGCAGTGCCCTTAGAGAAAGACATCTGTTGACTGATATTGTTTAGCTGATTTCTGCTGCTGAGTAACTAAGGCTGTCTTGAGATGCTTAGGCTTTGGTCAATGGTGTGTTTGTTTTAAGGTTGTCAACCTCCTTGAATCATACCTGGAAATAATTTGGGAATTTTGTATTGTCTCTGGATGAATATGTGAGTATAATATGCTCCCTGTGTGAAACATCTCTGAACGGGGTACAGCTACTCTGCTAACCAAAGCTCCCAGGTAGTCTATGGGAGGACCTTGAAGAAAGGCAGATTGTGGTGGTCTTTTGGGGTGATCAATATAACAAACCTTTCATCAAAAGGAAGTCTGCCAACCCAGGTACTTCCAGTGCTACCCAAATGCAGCCATGCTTTCACTGGTCAGCACATGAAGAATTGGCAGAAGCTCCAGAAGGAGCTTCACGCTTTAATATCCATGTGCAAAGGTAGGCAGGTGCTTGAAGAGTGGCTGTGGCATCATTTCTGCATTTTGTCTTTTTATTACAGTCTGACAGTGTTACTTCTCTTCTGCATGGCTACTTTGCAAACCAGCCTACTGTGTGGTTGATTTTTTTCTGTTATTGTTTATTTTTACAAGTACCTGGAACAAAAAAAAAGGGGGTGGATATGCATATATACAAACGTGTGTATACATATAGGTATGTCCGTAGGTATTCACATGTAATAATGTGTGTGCATCTCATTTTTGTAAAGGTAGGACAAAGTAGTCTTGAATGACTGGTGCTGCTCCTTGCCCGCTTTGCACAGTTCAGTGTATGGTGTGAGGCAGGAATGTGATCTGGCCTAAGGTGCTCTGCATCATAGATCTTCCTGTAGACCTCCAGTGAAATTTTTTGGTGTTTTACACCAGCAGTGAACCCATTCATCCATTGCTCATGCAAAATAGGATCTTGCATGTAAAATACATGAGCAAAATTAAGAAATGAAAATAGAATGGGTTAAATTTGTGTAGTAGTCTTACAGATAAGAGCAGCCTTATCCTTCGTGTGGTGATGGCCAATTAAGACTGCAGAATGACAGTGTTATCTTTATTGACAATACAAATCATGTCTGTCTAAAATGTAGAATAGTAGATCTAGGTTGCAGAATTGTCCTCTAACGTCCAGATCCTGCTGTGACTCATCCCCAGAGCAGTGAGTGCCAAGAACCAGCTCACAGTGATTTCTGACCTACTAAGGCGAGGTGTCCCCACCTTACAGACAGAAAAGTGCTTCAGATCCCGCCTTTCTCCTCCAAGTCCCCTCCATACGGCAGATCCAACCAACACTGGATTTGCTAGACCCATGAACAAGTGAGATGGAGGTGTTGCCTACAGAGATCAGAGAGAGGCTGAGCTAAATACACTGGCTTTAAACATTGCGTAGCTGCTGCTTTTTTTGAAGGAAGCTTCTCTTCAACTCTTGACAATGAGGCTTGCAAGGCTTGTTCTTGTTATTCATCTGTTGGTATAGTTGTGCACTGCCGCTTTCTGCCATCAGCTGCGGTTTGAAATAGGTCAGAGCTCCTTTACAATGCTGGAAAGGTAACTTGCACTTTTTACAGCCCTTTTCACCTGAACTACCCAAGGGATGCATAGGGTTGATGGAAAAAGCTGGGTGACACCTTTTGGACTGAGGTGAATGAGGCTGTGAGTCACAGGGAGGTTGAGCATGAACTTCAGGGAGCCTTTTGGCTTGTCCAGGAGAGGCCCGAAGAAGCCCTATTTCCTGATTCCCGGGGTGGGGCTGCTGCTGCAGAGAGTAAGCTGTAGGACAGCAAGTGCATGAGTCAGGTGTGTGTTAGAAAATGGTGCGGAGGGTATTCAGTGCATGATGTTCACTGCGTTAGGTTCATCTCTGAGCAAGAGTGCAAGAATTTAAATTGAAAAGATGGAAATGGCAAACTTCAGTGTTCCCCTACTCTCTCCGAAAGAAGAACAGCAACACTTTCTTCCAGAGCTTGGCATTAATTTAGCAGCAAAGTGACTTCCAGAAACCAGGAGAAATTTCAGACGAGCTTGCACTTTGATCAAGTGCCTGCGATTCTGTCACCGGGCTGGTGACAAAGATAAATACGGAGTAACCAAAATTGGTTGGAATCCTGGTTTGTTTCAAACTAAAATATTCATCTGAAAAAACAGGATGGATGTGCTGATCTTTTCACTTTTTCATTTCTAATGTGGTTACGATCACCATTCTAGGGATGAATACTGAAAGTTTTCTAATGAAATTACACTACCCTAAATATTTCTGAAGCTGTTGAATAGAGAATTTATAAAGCATTACAAGTTTTTATGGAGTTTAACAATAAGATTTGTATACATATTTATACTGTTTATCAAAGTGCTATTTTAAATCATGCTCTAAATACTTGTTTCACGTGTCGCGGTTCTTACTCAGCTTTGCATGCTATTTGCAGATAGCTCCTCAGTGATGAGAAACCTTGCTTAAACACTTAAGTGCTTCGTCCAAACCAGTGCAATGGATTTGTGGTAGAGCAGGGATCAGAGCTGGGGAAGGTGAGTTAGCTTGCTCTGCTGTTCTGCTCGTTAATCAGTGGTAAAGACCGCTAAGTAAATTGATGCTTAGCATGTGTAGCTGCATTATTTCAAAAATGCCTTTGCTTTCCACCACTTAACTTGCTCAAAGAAGGACAACAGGCTGCTTACCAGCTAGAAGCAATGCAGCCACGTCTACTCCCAAGTGTGTTTATGAAGCAGAGAACCTAAATCTGGCCTTGACGTTGGTCAAAAGTGGGTAATTGATGGTTAAAGCACGATAGGGAGCATTAGCGCAGCACATCGTAAAAATGGCTGCTAGGAACGCATGGCTGCTGAACCACTAGACCTCCGGATGAAGCTCCACCAGTGGACTGCAGCCAGTGCTGCGCTGGTTTTCGTGTTTCTGAAACGTTCTGCGTCCCGATCCCCTGAGCGCCGAGGCTGGGGAGGCTGCAGGAAGTCCTCACGGCCACTAGATGACTCCTTCGGCCCGCTGGTAGGTGAGCTGCAAAATGCTGCGGAGGTGAAGAGCTGGGGCTCAGAGGAGGGGGCTCTGCTGTGTCTAGGCTGAATGAGAGGCACCAAAATAAGGCGATCATGCATCTCTCAACCGAATGAAGCATGAACATGGTGTGTTGTTTGTTTGTTTGTAAGTTTGAGTTGAAGTGGTTACCTCTAAAATTCAATAATTTGTGGGGTCTGTTGTTAGCTACTTTGACAGGATTTGCAAAACAAAGGTCCAGACCTTGCTGAGGTTAGGGTAGGTTTCTTGAGACAAGGAAAACGTGAAGCTAATCTTACAAGGTATGTTATTTCTTAACTAGACTTCAAATGGTATCTGATTCCAAGTCAAGCTGTGCCTGTTACAACTTTTACTTTGCAAGCTTTCAAGAAACAAAACAAAACAATAAAACCTAAGCGGTCAAAAAACAAAACAGGAGCAACAGCACATAACCATCTTTTGCCTCTTCTTTGTACCTTCCAAATGAATGGATGAAACTAGCTAGACTTGAGAGCGAAGAAAACAAGCAACCACCATGAAACAAACTATATTGAAATTCAGGCCCAGGAAGAGTTTCCACAAACTCCTTTCAGATTTCTCTGCATACTCAGAAGGTCCACATACCGTATAATGTCCAGGATTGAATAATCTTCCTGTCATCTAGAGACAGCCTGAGGGATTCTTTAGTTCCATAAACATGTTTTGCTGATGTCTGTATGAAGCATATAGTCACTTTATCAAGATAATTAGATGATAAAGTAATACTGCTCTTGTTCCATGTGTTTCTCCAATATCCACTTTTGTTTGTGAGGTGTAATAATGAATTATTAGTTGCCATTAAATACGACCAGTTCATGTTGCAAAGTATGTGCAGGATAAAATACATTGTGTACAACTGGTTATTTTTCCATGTCCTCCATATTTCTTTCCAGCCAAGAATCCTGTAAAGATAAAACTGACTTATAAAGTCTTCACAGATCAAGAGATATTGTTCTTTAAAGTTGTAATGTGTGAGAGCTTCAGTGTTTATTGTAAGGATAGCCCTGGTTTTATACATTCTTAATGTGTAATTAGCTTAGCTACCCTCCAGAAAGGGCCAGGAATACCAGCCCTTCCACTTCTATCATGTTCAGAAGTTTTCTTCAAGTAAAGTCTTCCCTTTCTTCTCTTAGATACTTGAGACCTGGTAATAAGTCCCAAACATCCCCTCTATTTCTTACTCTCAAAGTCCACATACCTAGGCCTATAGACATAGATATCCTTCCCTTCCTGCCTGCCTCGTTTTCTGTCCCAAGACCCCATACTTGGGGATCTGTACATTTAAAAGCCTTGCTGTCATGCTATAACAATTTCATACTTGTCTAAAGGGAAACTGCATGACCCATAATTGAAAACTAAATGAATGCTTTGTAGTTAAGACTGAAGAGAAATATTTAAAAAAGGAAAACAGTTTTTGGTGTTTGCTTATATCACTACCACCCTTTTTTCTGTTGCTCTACTATTTTATTTGTTACACTGAATGGTCTGTTTGATTTGCATTGAGGTTTCCTTATTTTTGTCTATTTTACTTAAAAGCCATAGTTCTAAGGGGATTCCTTGGTTGGCTTAATTGAAAGGTCAAGGAGGGTTCTCGTTCCTGGCTAGGGAAGAAGCTGACCGCCAAACTAACCATTCCTTCACCTGCTTAACTAAACTGGGTTTGGATGAATTCAGTGCTTTAATCTCTTATGTGCAGCAAAAGAAATAAAATGGTTAAGTAATTATCCCATAGCATGTTAATATCATACTATTAAAATTTAAAAAGATGGAAAAAAGAGGGGAAAAAAGGTAGTTCCATAGTTCCCATTAACTTCTCACTCCTGAGTGTTTTGTTGCTGGATTTACGCTACTTTTTCTGCTGCTGTCAGTGATCGTTGTGGATATGAATAGAAGGCAGAATGTAGTATGGATGAAAGTGAGGTGAATGAGATGAATTGGGAATTTAACATGCTTGAGCTAATCTGGCAGTGGAAATGACATGAGCGGCTTAATTTTATTTAGAGCTATGTGAAGGGAGAGGCATTCATGCGTGTACACGTGTGCCATTCGTATCTCCCCTGGCCTCTGCCAGATTCCTCTTCTAATTCCCCTCAGCCCCGAATGACGTGCTGGGATGTGCACAGGTTATCGGCTGCCAGGGCATCTGGCATTTCAGGAACGAGCCAGGCAGCAGGAGTGCTGGCGATGCGTTTCGTGTTGGGCGTCCTCTGCCCAGCGGCAGAGGTGAGCCAGTCTGCAGCGCTGACGGCCCAGGGACAGAGCTGGGGCGGGGGCTGCCTCCCCCCTGCAGGCCTTCAGCTGGTGGGGCACCCTGTGCTTGCCTCTCCTCCTTCCTCGCTCATCAGCCAGTACGTGGTGACGGAACAGCAAGAAATGTGGGTATTTCTTTGGTTAAACCCTGCCTATGGTAAATCTTCCCAGTGTTCAGTTGTTGTACTTCGTAAGCACGTACTGGAAGTAACGTGACATACAGTCTCCTTATGCAAGGCCCCGGGCAGCAAGCACTGAGTGACCGAGCTGAGACAGATAATGACAACTGCACTGTTTATTAGAAACAAAACCAGGGGAAATAAGCTCCTGTCAAGTTTGCAAAACTCCTCATTTTGAATGAAGGGGAGAATTTTAAGATGTTGTTGTAAGGTAGTTTTACTTACATGAGTTACTGGATTTAGGATTAAGAAGTAAAATTTCATGTTTCCTACACACTTCCAATAGTTTTCCCCTCAAATACGAACATCTGTTATGAAGTAAGATTTGATTGTGGACTTGAAATCCAGTTGGAGATGTTTTTTGCAAATGTCTTAGTAGAAGTTTGCTCTTTCATTTATGTGTTGGAGGAGATAACTGTCAACTGAGGGCACCTTGAAATAAAAGCTCTTAAAACATGTAATTAGTCTTGGAAAAAAAAAAAAAAAAAGATATTTTCATGTCATAACTGTATTTTACAAAGGTCTGTACCTATATTGCTATCAGCAATGTGCAGGTAACATTACATTAGCACTTTCATGAAGTTTCTGACAAGCGGAGTCTTTCCTAGCATCAGTTTTGGAAGCCCAGTTTCATTTCCCAGTGCCAATATTGACACAGGTTGGAGCTGAGTAATTTCTGCATACTTCCTGAAGTGTGTATGCTCTTTGATGCACATCCAGAAAATTGTTTTGGTGTGGGTGGGATTTCTATTGTACATGGGCATGGGGGTTCCCTCTAGGATTAGATTTCCTCATCCTCCCAAAGCTGCTTTAGGATGAATGCTTTTTGTACTGCTGAGAATTGGATTTGGCGTAAAAGCCTGTTCCAGTACATTGTGTAGCTACTGCCTAGACCACCCGAGGCTGCATCAGAAGTCCTCCCAACCAGGGTCACCAAACTCCTTCCATTTTCCACGTGCTTCCTGGCCTTCAGAACAGGAAACCTGCTGGAAAAGTGCTGGAATATATAAATAGCTGCTGTTAGTGCTAATAATACCTCATTTTAGCATGGTAGCGGAGCTAATTTCATGGGTTTATTGAGAAATCCCTTGAAGTCATTCATAATCTCAGCCTGGCTCCATCCCAACGTAGCATTTCCAGGTAACGTGCCATTGAACAATCTGTTTTATGTGTCGTGCCAGTGCAGCTTGCTGGACACGATGACACATCGCTGCTTGCTTGAGCAGTGAGAGGAAGATGAGTCTGTCTCTGACAAAGCTTGGCTCCCCAGCTGGGACAGCAGCAGAAGGGTAGCACTGGAGACCTCAGAGGAACTCCTCACGCTGGCCAAGCTGGCAGCCAGCAGTCTTTCTCAGGCTGAGTTGCTGTGGCAGCAGCTGGAAGTCACAGGTTTAAAGCCATAGGTTTAGTTTCTAGAGAGGTGAACAGTTTGCAGCAGGGGGTAGGCTGCCACGGGTCCTGTGTGGAAGTGGAATACTGATGGCAGCTGGGTGACAAGTGTCTTGAATTTCCTTCCAAATCCTTCCTGTTTTTTCCCCAGCAAATGTACAGGAGCAGCAAAGCAATCTTCAAATACAATACTTATGCTTCTCTGAATATAATGGCCATTACGTGAGTGATTGACAGATTATTTCAGTTTATCTCGTGGTATATTTGTGTATCAAGCACTTTCTTTAAAGTTGGCAGAGATTTGTAACACCTCGATTTCTAACGTAATGCAGGGCAAGTCCCACAGATGTGATTACACAAACCCATTAAATATTTCTTTTTTTTTTTTTTAAATAAAAGGTTCAAGAAGCATAGCATTCTTCTGTGTACAAAACTTCTGTCTTCCTTGGCATTCTGTTGATTATCTTTATTGCTAGAATGGTTAAATGACATGGAATACAATATTCTTTATATTGTATTTTTTCACAACAGCTGAATCTTACTCCAAATGCTTTACAAATCTGCCCATGGAAGAGTTAACAATGTATTCATTGTTATGGAAGAAACAACTAAATTATGGTTATGCTATGGTGGAGACTCAAAGTACATCTTTTATTTCCCCATTAAAGATGTGTACATCTACAGATCAGACACAGTAAGGAAATCTAACTGGGAGTTTGAGTTGTTTTGATTCCCCTTTTTCTTAGCCTTCTATATGCACAAAGAATAGGATTGGATATTTGAATGTTTGATTCAAAAAGCATGAAAGCTAGCAGTACCCATGTTCATTTGTTTTGTTTCTTGACAAGCTTTTATAGAAAACTGTCATGTTTGATTAATATACATATATATATAAGTAATAACTAGATATATGTGGCCTTTTCCCCTCACCCCCGCAAAAACTGTTTTGGTTGGCCACTCTGATAAGGTCTGTAACTGAACGATGACATAGCTTTGGAGAATGAAGGAACATGGCATGCTGTTCAGCAAATACAGTCTGCAAACACAGGTTAATGGTTAACTGCGCTTAAGTCTGGAAACAATCATATAGTAATTACAGCTAATTATGAGGTGATACAAGTGCATTGACATGTGATGTCTTCAGAACACACTGTAACTTCATAAAGGGCGGGTGGGAAAAGGATTTGGATACTACTGCATCTTCGTAGGACAGAAATGCAGTTTTTCAGTATAAAATCACCAAATAAACTTCATGGCAAAGCCTGGCATTAACATGCCGGCTCATCTGCTTTAGTGAAAGTTTCATGAGCGTACCTCTAAAGAAAAACTAATGATTAGCTCTTTAAGGTGTAACAATCCATCCAGCTGTACAATAAATTATCGCCTCTGCTTGGCCCAGGAGCGCTGCGTAGAGCGGAGGTAGTCCCTGGTGGTGCAGTTTGGAGCTATTCAGGAGCTCGTCCCTAGCATGCTCTATTTTGGCTTCTGCGTATGTCTTGGCTCTGCACCAAGATGCAAAAATATCGAGCACGCTGTGCTCCCCTATGACTCTCCTTCTCTTCTGGGGTAGCCTCTGAGAAATCAAGAGTTTTTATTACCAATTTTCCTGCCTTTCTGCATTCAAATAAGAGGCAGTGGCAGAACACAAAACTGTCTTGCCTGATATTTTTTCAAGACTATAAATGAATCTGTTCTTCGTCCCATGGTCTTTATCCTTTTTATTATAATAATTATGTGTTTGTACCTTCGGCTGAGAGTCACATTCTGCAAACAAATTGCAGCTCCTGTGACTGCTAGCACTTCTGCATGTAGCTGATCTCGCCAATGTTGCACAAGGTCAACAGGAGAGCTGTGAGGAGTGAGGGCTCAAAGGCCGTGGCTCTTAAATCTTGATCTTGAGGATATTTACGTTTAGGCATAACTCTTCCACCAAACCTCCCTTCTGTTGACCTCAGGGATTACTTGTGTGCTTGAAAGGGAGCCCAAATGTAAATGCTCACGAGTTGGTGACCGCAGGACTGGGAGGCAGGGTCTAAGAAAGCTGCTGCAAAGCCTGGGGGCAAGAAAATTTACTCCACCCTGTGCGTTGGCCATCCAGATGGGCTGCCTGGCCTCCAGCTACTGCTCCAGAAGGGTGGACTTCTTCTGAGGGCCCGCTGGCACATCTACCAGTCCCTTGGGGGGGTCTCCATCACTTCTCATAGCACTGGAGGCCTGGCTTAGGCAACAGAACCCCGTCCTGAGTAGCTTAACTGTGTGCCAGAGTATTGAAATCTTTACTGAATAGGCAACGTTGGGATTATAATAGTGCTCCACAGGGTTTAAAAACGTAGCATTTCTGATGTTTATTAAGAAGGCAATAATTACTTTGCGTTGTCATGACTCTGCATCAGTCTCCCAAGGCAGTCACGATTACCCTGGGTAGCTTTCTTCAATACACTGGGGATGCCCGCGGTGCTGGAAGACGTGTTGAGGCAGAGGTGCAGAACTGATGGGTGGTAGGGGCTGAGCTGGTCTGTGTCTGCTGTGCAGGGAGAATAAAAACGTTGTCTCGAGTCCACTCAGGTTGCTTCAGTTCTCTGTCAGCTTTTTATTTGGTTGATAGTGTTGTTTAAGGAACAGCTCTGGTGTCTGTAAAAATGCCTTTTATGAGGAGGGGGAGAAGTACTCGTGTAGATGTTTTATGTATTCCTGCAATCACAAATACGTACATCTCTGAATGCACAAAGCAATTAAGAATCCAAGACATCATCATTTCTTCAGGAAAAAAAGAAAAATCATCCTTTGCAAGTTTGAGTTGTTTTCCAAGTGATTTGTAACTGACTGTTGTGGTGGAACTAACTTTGGACAACTGATCATTTTACTTAATTTAATCACATTATAAAAGGCCACTCCTGCAGTGGATTTAAAGCCACTTTCCCTCGTACAATACACAAAAATATGATTTGGCAGTGGAGAATAACAGTCCCTAGCTGACACCTAATGCTCATTATTGCTGCATTACTGGGACTTTTCAGAAAGAATGTCACTGGTTTTGTTACCCTTGTTTTCCAAAAAAACCTGGAATGGGATGGAAGTTCAGGAATGGCAGCTAGATACTAGAACAGACGTCTCTCAGTACGTCCAGTGCTGTGTCCAGTATTACATGGCCTCCTGGTTTTTCCAGGAAATGACAATTACGACCAGCAACACTAAATGTAACACACTTCCTAATTAAAATCCAGAATTTGAGGAATACTGTCGAGTGGTACCTATTGAAAGCGTAAAGCATCTTGAAGGAGGTTTTCTCCGTACAGATTGTTCAACAAAGGGATGGGCACCACCACTGACCATCACCCCGAAAGATCCATTTTCATGGATACAAGTAGAAATCATTTTGGGAAATCCATCAGACCCTAAGTACCTGGCTTCTTGCAAGCAGAGTTGCTCATTATCCACAGTGAGATGATGCTCCAGTCCCGGCACACCTGCTTTTTGTTGTACCCATATTTATGTGGAGGCTGCCTGGAAAATTGAGCTGTCGTTACCTCTTCCACATAGTTCTGATTGACTTGAAGAGGAAGAAGGGGATTAAAAATGTCAGTGAAGGTGCATTTGGATGAAAATTATCGGAGATGACAGTGTAGCAAATCGGTACGTTTATAGCAAGTTCATGTAATCTTTGTGTAAAACGTGGCACCATGATATGGTTTCAAGTCTGTATTGTTGAGATGAAAAAGGAAAAACAACTCAGATTTTTGTAAACTTGGAGGGAAAAAAAAGACTTTGTTATAAAAATGTTATAAGTATTTTAAAATACACCTTTGTGGACTTGTGGTCATACTCAGAATATCTTTATTTCCTTAATTAAAAGGCACTGCCTCCCATTTTGAGACTAAATCGGACATGGGGGAAGGGGAGGTTGCAAAGAAGGCAGTCTTCCTGTGAGATTCCCTACTTTTGTTGAAATTAGTTTGGACCAGAAATCAATTCAAGTAGTATTCTCTAGCAGAGACCATTGGCGCTGTCAGAGTTGATATACTGGAATATGTTTGGGAAAGGATCACTCTCTCTTCCTGTCATTTACCTTGACTGTAACTTTTCTGTACGTGCATTTACCCTACTGCTCTTGATGTGTACAGCTACTGATTTTAAAAGAGAGCCTGATGTAGGGTATACACACTGCCTTTTAAACATACACAACGTGGGTGAATAACTCGAGAAAAACAAGTCTTGTCCAAACTAACTTGGAAGAATATAATTCCTACAATTTCTGACTCCTGTTTCTGCGCTTTTCCAGATTAGCAAAGTGCCTAGCACTGAAGTTTTTCAGGATTTTTGCTTTTTTTTTTTTTTTTTTTCCCTGCTTAATGGCTGCTGTAAGAAGGCTATCCAATAAAACTGGAAGGTAACTGTTAGGGCAAAGTTTCTAGTGCATTTATTTTTATGCAAATAGAAATAGAAAATAAGAGACTAGAAGGCTGACTGATATTAGAACAGCATGTCAGGGCAACTAATTTCATAATGCAGGTGTGTGTGTGTGTGTGTATTTACTCTGGGCCCATTATTCAGACTGTCTTTCATAATTTGCTTGATCACAAGGAGTAAAATGAGAAGCAGCCCCTCTAGATGATTTTTGAACCTGATAGCTTCAATATAGGAGAGGTATTTCAGTATCAAGGAGTATTTTCCTGCACCATATTTTTTTTTCTTCAAGATTTCGTTGAATGAGGGGAATTTTACTATTTTTTTGGTACTTCCTGTTTTCCTCACGCATCGCCATTCAGTATTTAGTAGCGTTTTGTAGGATGAAGAGATAATGCTCTTTTTTATGTTCACTGCACTGCTCTTCAGTCTCTTGTAAAGAGTTCTAATTTTTTAATACTGAAGTCTCTCAAGTGACTTCAGAACAAAACAATGGAGAAGATTTTTATCATTCTTTCTTTCTTTCTGTAGTGAAGGCATATTCACACTTTTCCAATTTATTTTAGGCGTTAAAAGCGAACTGAATAGGGATAAGGATCGTGGTGAGTTGAACACAGCACAAATGAGCCTCTAAAGATAAATTGTCCTCCCAAATGCTAGTCATCAACTGTTGCACTTATTTTGCCTTATTAAATGGCCTGGTAATTATTCCAGACATAGGATTTCTGCAGCAGCTCTGCACACCTGTCAGGCTGCCCGTCCTAGCAAAGCGCCTCTGCAAAACCAGAAACTTGTCTTGAGGGTCTCTGGCTTGGGAAGAAAGCCAGGAAGAGCCGAAACAGGCAGCAAAGGAATTGTGTTGAATTCGGCTTTATCATCTTCAAGAGACTTTTGGGGCTGTAGGATAGCTGTAGGGTCTCTGTGATGAATAGGCTGAGCGCAAAAACTCGAGGAATGATAGGAATTTTCTTTGTTTGTCCTCCTGGTAAACTCAGCTTGGGACTCGAAGTTAATTGGGTTCTTCTTGGGGCTTTACCGTGCTCGATAAAAGTGAGGCTCGGGCCTGTTTCTGCCTCTGCCAGCCTCTGATGTTGCGGATAGGGGACAGGGAGATGGGTCACATGCATGGAAACTGGTCTTGCAGACAAAACCTGGCAGGTAGGTTTGGTGACGCAGAGCCGGGGCTACCGTCTGTTTGTCCGCTTGTGCTTCTGTCGGCTCGCCTCTGCTGTGGTAATAGTGCTCAGAACCAATAAAGCTCTCCCCGTCAGTGCTCCCTTTGTCTGCTGAGTCAGAAAATGCCAGTTTTCCACCGCCACTTTCACAACTGCCTATCGAGGGAAAGAGTATTTACTCCTAATGCAATTTCATGCATTCCTACCTCCTCCATTTTGTACAGTGAAGAGCACTTTGGCAGCGCAAAGTTTTAATTCGGGACAACCCAGCTCAAATGTATGCAGTTAAAGAAATCCAGATGAGGTTTTGAAATGGGTATTGTTCAGAATAATAAAGGGATGCGAGCGTGTGTCTGCGCTGGAGGTGAAATGTCCCCGCTCACTGCTGTTGGCACAATTAATGAGACATCAGTGTATTGATTTTTTTATAACATGTAGGTTGCTGTTGCATGTAGGACTGGACAATGTAGCAAAAAAAAAAAAAAAGAGACATTTTATAGAGTACAAGGTAAGCTTCTGCTAAATTTGTTGCACTGCTAAATTTCCTTCTTTTGCAATCTCTTATTTTTTCAGGTTATTTGTGTGCATGTGTGTAATATAAATAACATATAAAAAATAGGTTTATATACGTATTTATACAGTGAATACTAAATAGGAGGCCTGAAAATTTCCCCTCTTGGTGCTGAAGTTATGGAAGTGAAATCTGTGCCCTTCCTAGTGTTGCTTTCTAAATATCTTCATGTGTCCACTGGATTCAGGCCAGGAAGCCTGCTTCATGCCCAGGACTCTCCTAAGCAAGTCCAAGAGCTTCTGTGTCATGCTCTGATGTGCGCTGGTCCACCCTCCTCCCTAGCAGATGAGGAGGGCAGTTCCAGCTGCCTTGGTAATTTTATTACAAATGGCTCAGGATGCAATAAAGAACATGGCTTGTAAGTGCTATTACGGCTTCATCCTACGCTCTGAATGTCACAGTGCTGGAGTGGGCAGCTGAACATTCTTGTTGGAGCACACGACCAATCCCAACCATTGAAAAACAAAACCCAAACAAACGGACATCCAAGAATAATGGTCGCTTATTGACGTCTTCCTCTTTAATGAAGTTTAAGAAGAATGGTTTGGTTTTTTTCAATTCTGTGGATTTCAGCTCCCATACATTCGAATTACATAGGCAAGGAAAGCAGAAGCCACCAGATCTCAAGAGCTTGCAACATGCTGAAGGGGTAATCATGCCATCTAGCTTTCCGTATCTGTGTGCCTGAATTGAACAGAGAATACGATTTGTAGGTAGAGAGACTACCTCCACAAATGCCACAGAGCTAGCTACAAAACTGTCTGATCTGACAACCTGTGTAAGGATGTTCCTGATTTCATTCTTGGGGCAACTCTGCACTTCCAAGTGTCCTCCGTCACAGAGCGAGGGTCTTTAAGAGGATCAGGGCTCAGGAGATGTCTTCAGTAATCTCCTGCTGGACACATGAAGAAAGGATAGTGCTTTCATGTTTTTGGCCTTAAACTGTAATACAGAAATGACAAATGCTTGCTTCTGCAATGTGTAGTTTTAATTTGTGAAGAGAGGATTTCCTTTTCCCCTCCTGATTCAACTTGAAATCAAACATTGTCCCTTTGAAAACACAGTTCCTCTGATCTTCTTTTTTTGGTGTTTGAATTTGCATGTTTCCATTCATATCATAGAGAAGAGCAAATCCCACCTGCGTTTTTTTGTATTTTGTTGCTTTATTTTTACCTCACTTGCAGACTGTGTGTTACTTACAGTAATGCACGTCTTTGTTCAGCAGCCAGTAGACCTTCTTCAGGTTTTTTCTTTGTTGCCTTCCTCTAACAAACAGTCAGGCTTTTGGGGTGCCCAAGAAAACCAAGGCAGACTGGTTACATCAGGTGAGAACAAATGTTTTGGACTGCCCTGGTCAGTTTTGCAGTACGATGTGAATAAAACCTTCCTGCATGTGTTTTTGTCTGTCCCGCCTTATCCTAGACTCAAGGAACATCCAGATTGAAATCTTTTAACATTCAAAGGAAAAGAAAAATAATGCTTTAATATCACTCAATTTGCATATTTTAGGCACTAGAGGGCACACTTGTACTTTTGTGAATAAATTAATAACTGTAAACAGAAATAATTAGATGTAAAGATGTAGAAATAGATACCCAATGAAAATAAACATTTTGATGCACATTTTGTAATAAAGCAAATAGAAAATAACTGTTTTCACTGTAGCTAAAGATGTTTCATTAAGGATTTCATTGTTGCTGTGTGTTCTAAATTGCTTTGGTGCTCTGAAACTTGCTGACTGATTTTATTTGAAACAACATTGGTAGGAATGGTGCGCAAGCTTCATTCCCTTTTGTACATACACTGCCTCATAGAAACTGTGTGTATGTGTATGTTCTGTGCTCACACATTGCTGTGTTAACTAAATTTTCCTTTCAGTGAACTAACAAAAGAATACTGTAGTTAAAAATTGGTTGCCTGATATTGAGGTCCAAGATCACCATTATTGCATCGCATCTTTGTTATTCTTTTCCAAGTGTGAAGTTCTGAGTGCAGTTCCGCCATGCAGGTGAGAAACATTTTGCAGTGGTATAACAGAAGGCATGCACCAGCAGAGACTAAAGCCAAACTATGGCTTTTTAAGGTACAACATAAAGACACATCTTGAAAATGATAAACACCATTATTATTTTTTCAAGTGACATTGAAGTTAATAAAGAGCAGCTCTCCCAGTCTCTCCCATTCCTAGAATTTCATGCCCACTTAGTTGTCTTAGCTATGCTTTCCCTTTTTTATTCCCCCACTAGCAGGTATGTTAATAAAATACAGTAATGGAATTGATTTGCTCAGTGCTGTCTTGTGGGCGATAAACATTACTCTGATTTATTGCTTGTTATCTCAGATTTTAAAAATGGCAGGAGAACATCTGGGATGTGCCTGTTTTGTAGTAAAAGGGTCGTGTCGCACCAGTGTTAGAAAAGCAGCAGTGTGGTTAGATGATGGAGACATTGAGTATGCAGATACCTGGCATAAGAATGCTAGTGGGGAGGAATTACCAGCAATTTGTGATAAAATTCCTTTCCCTACACAAGAAAGTGTAAGATTTTTTTTTTGAGATGTTGCTATTAACACCTCCTTCTTTCATGGGTTTCATGGTACCTAATGACTATTTTAAAGGTTCAGCTCTCAAATTATGTTCATTTAAATTCCTGACTTTAGAGTTCCTGACTTAAGTAAAACCCCAATTTTTTATTTTTTAAAAAGCTTGCAAGTCCCTGAGGCTTCAGAGTTAGGCACCAAACTAAAGAATTCATAATGATTTATTTGGCAACATCAAGTTTGTTGACTTGGTCACATTTACCCAGGACCTCCTCTGGTCCCAAGACATTCTCTCCGTAAAATTGTACCTTGCCTCCTTAATAGTGTAGTCCAACATCAAGCATTTTTATACATTAGAGCAGCAACACCAAAAGGACCTTTCCTCATCTTTTTTTTCCCCTGAGCATGCTGTTTATTGTGCCTTTTCATTTTCAGCTGCTCTATTGCTGAGAGTAGTAAACATCCCCCTGAAACAAAAGCAGTGACCTCAGTTATGCACAGACATACTTCTTGGTTTGGCAAAGACCTAGTGAGTTGCAACGTTCGAGAGAGCCAAAGCGAAGGACGTGCGTGTTGTTCACACATAAGATTGCAATGGAGCAGGATTTCTTCCGTCTATTACAAAGAACTCATTTAACGACCTCTGTTTTCTGCCTTTGTTTCTTTGTTGAGTAATTCCTGCAGCTTGGACGAATGGGTGCTGAATTCGTGTGGCTTGTTCATAACGTAAGGCCTAAAATGCGAGATAGGTAACAACTAGAAAGAATATACTCAAATGGAAGATATTTTCCCACCTCCTCCCATTCCTAAGCATGCTACCACCAATTGCCTGAAACAGCAGAGCAGGTACAACATACTCAGATCAAAATTATGGTAATTGAAGGTGCAAATATGCCTTTAGACTGCTGCTTTGTGATCAGCTGATAAGAGCTGTGGCACCCTTCAGAACATGGTTGCTGAAGAAGTTGAGACCTATTGCAAAGATACCTTTATTAAGACTAATGGATGCTTGTATTTCAGCTCTTTTCTGGATCTCTGTCTCCACATCTGCCTGCTCCCCTCTCCCCTTCCTTTTCCCCCTCCCTCTGTTCTTTGGGTAGACCTCTTTGTTTTAATGTTTTAACTGAGTTTCTTTTCTGGTTTTCCAGAGTGTTCCTAAGGAATGATGAAACTTGGGTGAGTTGTGGCTGAAAATCAAGAACAATTTCTTTACTCACCCATTGAACACACTCTTTAGAAATTGTGCCCAGGGAAGCAAGCAGTGTCATTACACTCAGGTATTCTGGTATTATCAAATGATGAGTTTTCATCTGCACCAAACATCTCAGGCTCTAGGTAAAATTTTTTTCGGTGCTCAATGTGTTAGACTACATATTACAGTAATGATCTGGTGTTCGTGATGAATGCCTTTTGGGAAGCTCTCGGAGAATAAGTGGCTAAATGGAATTAAAATTTGCCTGATTCTGCTTGCCACAGTTACTTGTTTATAACTCCAGAAGCTTTTTAACAAGCTGTAAGACATTGTGTATAGGATAGAAAACACCTGTCAGGTACTGGATACAGTACCAAGATGATAGAGATGCTTTAGACTGAGGAGTAGGATACTAAAACGAAGGTTAGATGTGTTGGAATTAGACTGACACCTTCAGGTCTGATGTGTAAAGTTACTGGTAACGGCCCTTACCCAGCAGAGTACCTGGGACATGTTCACTGGAAACTGGTGTGAGTCTGCTTATGTTTGCCTTCTATAGCCAGTGCCTCCGGGAAGGAAACTCCTGACAAAGATTCCCAAATGGCAGTAACGAGAACAGCTGCAGGCAGCAGAAGAGTTTCAATACTAGCCCTGCACCCTCTTCTGGTACTTGCAAGGAAATAAAATTCCCTAATCAGGTTTGCATGCCCAAACGTGTCCCCTTCACAGGGGTCTCCCAGATCCATGGAGAGCTGGGAGCTGCTGCTGCAAGCGTTGGTTGCCACCCCTGGTGCTGGGTGGTGGCTGACAAGGCTTCCTGCAGCATCGCCGTGCTGTTTCCCCCAGCGGGTGGTGGCTTGGTTCCCGTGCAGACATCTCTCTCCGGGGTCTCAGTACTGTCATCGCTGCTGTGCAGGGACTTGGTCCGTGGTTAATGTGTTCCCACGTGGGTAGTTGGCAGCTGTTGCTGCTGTGTCCCAGAGGTGGCTGCGTAGCAATAACAGTGCATGCAGTGGTTATGTGGTTCTGCTATGCCCCGTTTATGGGCAAACACATGCACCGCCAAACACCTCTCTCCTCTGCCAAACAGTCCTGTGTCTCTGGGAGCAGCTCCCACATGCTGGATTAGGAAAGACTGGCAAGGCAAAGAGGTGGTCCCTTTAGTTCAGAGTGGTCTGTAAGAGCCCAGGAGCACGCAGATACCATTATTTTCAGCTATCCTTTCACAGCCACGCATGGAAACTAGTGTGAGCTATATAGACGTTCATATGAAAGTAACATTTGCTCCTATAGATTGCGTTGGGAATGTGCCTTATACCAGGCTTCATCTTTATTGGAAATTTTGTTGCATGACTCATTTATTTTGGGGTGTAATCTCAATTAACCTATAAAGAGTGTTTTTTCCATTTTGATAGTGGTTATTGTTACCAGATTTATTGTTACTGAATCAGCCCTTCCATTGCTCAACGTGTTCTCCCTACATGGAAAGCTATGGAGAAAAAAAGGAGTTTCTTTGCAACTCAGCACTGCAAAGATAATGTGTTTATCTCACCCCTCTTCATCTAGTGTAGAACAAATAGTAACAACCTGTCCTAATTCTGATGGATGCATGGGCATGTCAGTAGGTGCTCAGCCTTACTTTCTGTTTCTTTTCAGCCTCTGAGAATTAAAATCTGTTAAGAGATACCTGTCAAGACTTGGGATCTATTAGGAGGTGATGGTGATGAGCGCTTCTGACTCCTGGCTCATGTCACCTTCATTGACATTCATGTTTGATGTTTCATATCCAGTCTAAGCAGATGAGCCCCTGACAGGCTGGGGTAGGATTGCATTTTCTGTTTTGTGTGATTGATCTATATGCAGGCTTATAACATACAACATGATTAGCTGGGGTAGTTCTCAGACCTGTAGCTTCTTCGAGCCTTTCGTAATTCAGAGGTTGGTTACTGCTTTGTATGGCTTTCTGCATCAAAGACGCACGAGTGTCAGATACTTTTTAAGGTCCTTAGACCAAGGCTTATAGTGCGTGAGTGCTTGGAAAAGACCGTGTGTCAGGCAATACTGTTTAATGTAGAAAGTTTTACTATTGTACAAGGCAGTCCCAAAACAGCTTCGTAGTAGGGCATGATGTCTTACATTCGTGGGTCTTAGCGATCTAGTAACAAAATTGAGCCGCCATCATAATGCCAGCTGCTCTAAGCTGTGGGGGTACACCACCACATGGACATACGGTTCCTGCTTGCTTGATGTCATTTCTCAAACTTGATGCCTTCAAACGGAGAAGATATTTGAAGGGCTAGTGGGCACATCCCTCGCTTCCATGCAAATCGAGCAGGTGAGCGGTGACCCGACGACAGTTGGAATCCGCCGTTGGGTTTCTGCATCGCTTGTCGCCGTGGTGCTTCCGTTGTCCATGGGGACGCTGGCCCTCGGGATCCCTGGGGGCTCAGAAGCCCACGTCTCCAGGCTTGGACAGACATTTCTGGTCTGCAGCTCTTCAAGGGTGTTTGTGCTGTTAAGACTGTCACGTCTTCACCAGCACCAGTCTCTTTTCTAGACATAAGGTGGGTGCTCATTCATTTTTCAAGCCGGCGTTGGTTCTAGCAGCAGTCACCATTTCTCTGTCAGTCCTGAAGGGAAGGATGGTGGGAAACTTGACTGGTCTCAGACTAGGAGCTCAGGGGGCACAATGAGTTAATTATTAACACGGGGCATACCCTTCAGTTACTGTGAATCAGTGTAGCCAGCTGAAGAAAGTGGCCTTCTTGAGTCTGTGACCTGTGGCTTCAAAATAGGTAACAATACACAAGAATGTGGCTATTAGTTGTGGCATCTAATACAGTCTTGCTGTTCAGGAAGATGCATACTTCCCTATTTTCCTCCAATTCAAGTGATAATTATATCTTAAATACAGTCTGAGATTAAGCCTCAGTGAATCCAGAGTTGTGCTACTCGTTCAAGTAGAAATTGAGGAGTATGGTGCGCTCATGACGCGTTTTTAGCTTTTTTTTTTGCTATTAGCTCTGTGCAGCAGCTTTATTGGGTGAAGATGAGCTGGATAACCAGTATCTGGATGGTACCCGATTCTGTGTATCTGACTGAGCCCTTTGGCAGCGTGTTCAATCTTCAGCAAATGGGTTGGGTAATGTCACTGATGTGCAAACCTGCATCTCCAGCTCTGGCAAAAGGCAGGAGAGCTTCACATGAGTGTAGTGGAGGCCAGCCTCCTGCACTTGCTGGCCAGCTGCTGCTCAAACCCCTTTTGCGTATCATCAGGTATGCACTAAGAGCTGCCTCTTACATGTTGGGTTGTGGCAGGCCTGTGGCAGAGCACACCACACGCCTGAGACCATGCATATTGTTCTTCCAGGTGGAGACCTTTGTGTAGTCACAGTGATCTCTGGGACACGGACACCTAGTGGGTATCCAGGTGTAGACACCAGCCTGGTGCTCTGGTGGAATGGACCTTGCTGGAGATCACTTCGACTGAAACACAACCTTGACAAAATTTTGATAACGGTGTGTTCAGATCTAGTGTCTGCTGCTTCTGCTGGGAATACTCTTGTTTCCGGAGTCAGGTAAAATAGATAGACTTCACAAATTACCTTCTGTTGATACTGCATACAAAGCTCCTTTCATTTGGTTTTCACAAGCCAAAAAAGTGCTTGACCTGGCTTTTGCTTTAGGCTAAAGCAAGGTCAGCTGAGCAGCTCAACTATTCAAATTGCAGCAACTTAGTGCTGTTTCTGAGCTCATAAATCCATTAACCTAAATCAAAATAAAGAACTCCCAGAATGATTTGTCTTGTGAGCCTTCAGCTTTGTGGCTTCTTCCATCACAAATCAGTCCAGTTTTTGTGACATACTGACAGGCACATATGTCTTGGATGTAAATTCCAACATTTGGTACAGCTTTATTCCCTTGGCATCCTTTGAGCTTTGTGATGTTGAAGAACCAGCCTAAGCTAACTGAAAATACACAACCATTAGACTAAAACCAACTTGGATGCTTCTAATTCTTATTTCAACCTACTAGTGTGAGTTCCTTGATAAATAAGGGCTTATTTTTTCACACTCAATGTCATTTCCATAGCCTAAACAAGTAGGAAATTCTAGAAGTCTGTCTGCTGATACAAATTTTCATACTTGCCTGTGAAAACTTACATGACTCAGGTAATCTTGAGAAAGCAAAATGTCAAATACTAAACACTTGCTGGGTGATGTAATTGGCTTTTACTTTGTTGTGGAGCTTTCATACAGTACATTTTGTCACTGAGCTCTAGCAGGCTGCAGCATAAATGGTCTGCTGAGATGCATCTTGCCAGATAGTAATGTCATGAATTATATAAAGTGATTCATAACTGAGAAGTCTCTCTTTCTCTCTGAGGGTATATTAAAAAAAAACACCACCTTTTACACACTCTTGTAAATGTGTGTACAATAAAGTAACAAGTTTCGTAGAACCTCAAAACCTGAAAATTGTACATGTCAAACTATCTCAGCTATTTCAATTTAGGCATTATTTCACTATATGTATAATACAGCAGTAAAATTCTAATTTCTGGCAAATTACGTATTGTTTGCTTTCTCTGGTGAGACCATTTAAAAACAATCTCTGAATTCCCTTATGTCTTTATTGCACCAAGCAACAAAAACTACATTAGAACTGTATCAAGGAGGAGTTTTAAAAAAATAGTTTTTCTCCAGTAAATACCTGTTCAAGGAGCATACAAGATGCTCACCCATGAAGTAGATTCTACAAAACATGAATTTAAAAATCTAAATATTTATCCTGGGGCCTTTCATTAGTGTGCCATTCGGCTTTGCTGTGGACTCTATATGGTGAAGAGATGTTCTGAACCCCCCTGTAAGGTAGCTTTAGGGGGCATCTCCAGGCATCATACAAGCTGTCAGTTTTTGCTTTCTGGATTTTCCTTTTCCATCAAGAAATCTTAATTTCTGTAGCCTAGCACAGGAATTGTAGGCTGTTACTGGAATCGTAAACCTTGCTTTTCCGTGCAACAATGAAGGCACAATCTCAAATTGTCTGAGGGTGATTGGGAAAACGCTTTGAATACAAGGGCAATCAGTAGTTCAGTAGTGGTCTATCTGTAGTGCCATCTCCTGTGCATGCTGATTAAAATTATTTCTGAGTCTAAGCTTAGTGTAACCTTATAAATTTTTATGGGACTTCCTTAGGAAAACAAGACAGGTTAAAAAAAATAAATAAAAGGAAACCTGTTTGTTTTGATCCCTTATCTCTTCTCCAGAGAGGTGTTGTTGCAGGGTTGTATTTTTTTTTGGTGTGGTAGTTATTGCAGATATATATTGTCTATAACTTAGTGTGTAAATATATCATTGTAATTTAATAAACGCTAGGGGGGAAAATACTGCAATGGATGGTCTTTTTAATTAAAAAAGGGATGTTTTCTCAGGCATTGGACTGTTCACTAACTTTTTTTTGAAACTGAACTTGGAGTAAATTCAAGTCTTGAATTCTCTGTAAAACAGCCATATCACCTTAGGACTTCAGGAGGCATCCTGGAGGAGGGTTGATGGGCAAGTAGTTTTCCTGTTGCAATGGGCAAGTTCTCTGCAGGAAGGTAAGAAGGTGCAGGGTGGCTGTTCTTCTCGTTGGCAGTTTAAAAGTACCTTGTCACAGCAGTTCTCAATGCAAACAGGAAACAGAGATTGGCTTTAGAGGAAAACTAAAGGCAGGTTGGCCACAGATAATGAAACCAAAATTAGAGCAAATGGGACGTACTCCACGATATGTGACTGCTGCATCATTTACAATTACTTTGATGTGATTGATTCTTTAATTGATAACTGTCTGTTCACTAAATTGTTATTAAGGGAGGGAAAACCTTCATGTCATTCATTACTGTGTCTCTTGGAAGAGAAACCAGGAAATTCTCCTCCACTTGAAGAGATACAGTCCTTAAGTGGCGAGGAACAGGCTTCATCAGCAATTGTTCTCTTCACAGAAATAGTTCTGTGCTGATAGTTTCATTTTGGTAACTCTATTTTGAATTAAATGCGGGCACAAATGGAGCTTCTACTTGGCTGGTGGCATGGTAGCTAACTGTAAACCTTGAATTCATGACCGAGCATACGTACATATGTTAGAGGTAGATATATCATGTCTGAGCACATATCTGTATTTCCATCTAGGAATCTCTTCATAAGAATGTATTTTATAAAGCTCATAAAAACTTTGGGGGCATTTACAAAAGCTCAATTTTACATGTTAAACGATCAACAGAGTTCCCCAGTAGTGATCAAAAGAACTGGGAACAGCAGTATTCCCACCTTTGTTTCTCTGAGGTCATAAAGATATGAAGATAAAAACCATAATGCCTACCTGTAATCTTAACTATCCAATCTTGTTTGAGGTGTGGTTTACTTGTGAAGTGGCTTTTTTATGTTGGCTGGAGGTTTACTGTTTTGTTTTTTCCACTGCAGAACTCCAGAAGCAGTTTTCACCACCCAGCTGGAGCCAGACTGTTGGTGTGTTTTTCATTGCACCACTTCTTCTTTGACTGTTGGTTGAGAACTGTGAGTTTTAAATAGGTAATAACGTAAACAAAATGAGAACACAAAGTTTAAACTCTAACTAAGATGACTTCTTCTTTCAGTTTTTATTGGCCTCTGGTGCTTTCTTGTTGGTTCTCCAGAAACCCTGGTAAAATAATGCAGGCTGAGATCCTCTTTTCATGACAGCACTTTTTGAGTGCAGCTATTCCAGTTTAGAATTATACTCAATATTATTGAGGTGTATAAGGCTTTATTTAAAAAAAAAAAAAAAAAAAAAAGAAGAGCTGACAACAACAGAAACTCAGAAGTATGCTATTTTCCACACTCCTGGTGTTCATAATGAACAAAAAGAGCAGAGTCCCAGGCCATGGGACCTGGCAGCAGAGGGAACCTGTTTTATATGGTAGCATCCTCTTTCCAGACCTCACTGTTAGCAGTGCTTACAATACATGTTTCCTTGTAGTTTTGTTTTTTTTTTTCCTTTTTTTCCTTCTAGCTAGTTGCATTGTTACTGGAAGTTTGCCATTGCTACTGTGGCTTGTCTTGAGGCATCCACTTTTTGAGGAAATATTTCAGTGTAAATGCTCTCCTGGGTACCTCGCCTTCATGTTTAGGAATTCCGTTTGTGCTCTCAGTCTGGTTTGTGGCTTGTTTTGTTGTTGTTGTTGTTTTTCTTTAGTGGTAGGCCTGTGCAGTGGAAGTGTGAATTCAAGGTAATTTGAAAGTACTACTTTGGAAGTAGTGTGTTTTTTTTTTTTTTTCCTCTAAGCTGATTTTGCTCCTGTACTGAGAATATTTACAATGATGAGAACTCATTTGCTCTTCTTTAGCTTTAGCCAAATGTTTGACTTGTCATAATTGAGCTGTGATATAAGGCAAACTGAGGTATTTAATGCCAATGTCAGAAAGAGTTACCAAAAGCCAGCTTTCACAAATCGGGTTTTATCCTTTCAGACTGCAGTGAGTCATTTAATCTGACACAATGAAAACAGAGAAGTAGAAAAGATGCTGAAGCATAGAAGTGTCTGATAGCTCATCTTCTACTTTTCACCATCCATAGAAAGAAAAAATACTGGGAGCAAGTTGTTAAGCTATTTGCAGTGTAACTTTGCTGAGATACTGTGGTGTTGCCTAAAGAGCAAGAGATAGGTCTGTTACTGTTAATGGAGAAAACAATGTTGTTAAGAGTCCACTGAACTAAACAAATCCCTCTGCTGCATTAATGTAGTAACATGAAGAGGGTAGGACTGAGCAGATAGCTTGGCACATCTACACTTACGTCTGCTTCTTTCCCTTACCGTAATGTCCCAGTATAAATCAGTGGAGGAGCTCAGGTTGTAGATAATGCACATAGTGTGGGTGGGAGGAAGTGCCTTCTACTAGAACACTAGGAACCATAAGCTGAGGAACGAGTATTTTCTCGTCCACAGTAGCCTGCTATTATTGATAGCCAAAGTGTTCAGAGAAACCCATCAATTTCCCTAGGCTTTTGAAAACGTTGAGTACTCATGAGAGCAATTTTTTTTTGAGTGGTGAAAGCCTAAATGAATTGTGGCTTGTTGATTACTATATTAAGAGCTTTTTTTCTTCTCGTTGAGATTTTTTTAGATCTCTTTTTTATAAAATGGTTAAAATTGCTTTGTTTGCTAATTGTATTGCATTATGCACAGGCATCAAAAGATAAAGGACTACTCAGATTTTCAACGATGGAGATTTCTGAGTTATTGCTTAATGAGTGGAATGTGTTTGGCATTCACCTATCTATGAAATCCACCCATACTGAGAGGGCTTCATTAAGAGCCCATCATTTTATATGCCACAGCCAGATTTGAGAGGATTTTGTATTGCTTAGTGTAGTGCCCCAGCACTACAGAGTTTTAAAAAGAAAATAAATCCCCTTTTCTGCTTCCTGAGGAAGTTCCAGTGCAAACTTTGACTGCTCACAGAAAGAACTATCCCTGTTGATTTTAGGTGTTTGATTTTTAGAGGTTGGCTAACGTTAGTCTCTTGCAAAGAGATCCTTTGTGTCTCTACATAAGGTTTGTGAAAGTCACATGTGTCACAGATTGCTGCCAAATTAATATATCTCAGCAGTTCCAGAGTATTTAAAAAACCTGCCACCTATTTTCCTCCAAACTCTGCACTATAGTAAAACAGAGCAAGTTACACTAAGTTATAGTGGACATTTGAATTGGAAGGTCTTGCCCAAACTTGTTGAATGAAGGTCCCTGGACATCTTCACTGTTTCCAGTAAGTGTTGGATAAGTAAATCATGCTGGGTCATCTGCCATTGCTTACCACCTCATCAAGGACCTAGATTATCAGGAAAGACTTGTTTGCTTTAAGGTACTTAAAACATAGAGCACAGAGCAACAGACATCAAAACTGGTCTATCCACAGTAGATCTGTGAGGATGTTCAATATCTGGATTTTAGAAATAATTTGTTCATCAGGTGCCAGGCTCTTACCTTACTTTTAAATTGCACATACAGCTTGAACAGCGAGCTCGCTCAGTTGCTCTTGCTGTCTTGCTCACTCAGAGTTTTAAGGGGTTTCCTTAGAATCACAATGACTGCATGCTCTTCCCTCAACTGAAAAATAAACCTCTTGTCAAAATACAAAGAAAACCTTGCACTGAATTGGACTCAGATTTCCAAATGCGATGGAAATGCCTTGCTATATTTTACATCTCATTAACTTGGGGGGAGGCGGGGAAGGTGTTTGCAAACTTGGATTTATAGTACTGGACAGCTTTCTGAAAAAATAGAGGAAGGGTTGCGCCAAACAAGCTGTGCTACCTGTTTTCCAGCTGCTGGTATTTCCAGCTCTTCTGCATTTAGAATTACTGACAAATGTGGTAACATGGTTGTAATCTCAGGTTATTACAGGTCAAATAAAACATTGTCATCATTTTCAAGGATCAAGCATGAGGTAGAAATCAGACCCTGGGGTGTCTAATTGTGCTCTAAGGCACAAAGAAACATCTCGGAGACAGCAGGCTGGCCAGCCTCACCTCAGTCCCTAGGAGGATTGTGGCACTTGTCTTTGTGGAAGTCATTTCCAGGCATGTGAAGGACAAGAAGGTGACTGGGAAGAGCTAGCATGGATTTACTGTGGGCAAATTGTGCCTGATCAACACGATGGCCTTCTGTCATGAAGTGATGGGGGCAAGAGACTGCAGATAAGGGAAAATTGGGGGAGTTTTTTACCTACTACTTGTTTACTTCAGTGGTAGCAAGGCCTTTTGTCACTTCCCTTAGCATCCCTGGACCCAAACTGGTTGGAGACTGGATGGACAGATTACACGGTGTTTAAAAAATGGCATGAGCCAGTGGTTCAGTGTTGGACTGGCAGAGAGTTACAGGTGGTATTCCTTAAGTACTGATACTGCTCCCAAGTGCTTTTAAATATTTTTGTTAATGACACAAAGGGGATGAATTGACCCCCTCAGCAAGCTGCAGATGACACCAAATTGGTGAGTGGAGCAGATGTGCTGGAGGGCAGAGCTGCTGTTCAGAGGTACTTCAGAAATTTGGAGGAGTGGGACAGCAGGAACCCCAGGAAGTTTAACAAACAATGTAGAAAAGAGCTTTACAGAAAAGACCTGAATGGGTAGCAAATGAAACAGGAGTCAGCAGCAAGGCCTTGAAGCAGTCAAAGCAAACTGCAGGCTGGGCTGTACATGCAAGACTGGAGCCAGCAGGTTAAGAAGTGGTTTTCCTGCTCCACGTTTCTGAGGCTGTGGGCCCACATACAAGAGTCAGCAGTGAGCTGGAGGGAGTATAGTCAAGGACCACCAAGGTGGTTGGTTTTGAAGCGCGTGATGTACCAGGCTGTGAGAGCTGGTGGTGTTTGAGTGGAGAAAAGAAGGCTGAGGGAGGCTTCACTTGACTCTAGCTATCTAAAGGCCAATTGCAAAGAAGTTGGAGCCAGCCTCTTCTTAGAGATGTACAGTGAAAGGTCAGGCAACAGGCAGCAGTCATAAATTGCAGCAAGGGCAATTCTTGTTGGGCATAAGAAAAAATAACCTTCATCATAAGGGTGATAGAGCAGGAGCCAGAGACGTGGTGGAAGCTCCATTCCCGGGCAGGCTATGGATGTAGTCTTCATTATTTCCCTTCTATTGAAATAATGTTTTTGTGCATGGAAATTAAATATATACAAATTTTGTGAGGGAAAAGATGCAAAAATATTTGCCTTAAGTCCTTCACATGCTGCCCATGTCAAATCCATAGCTTTAGGTCTTTTGAAGTGGACTTGGCTGAACCATGTGATTGTCTTTCAATGAATTAAAAATAAGTCAAGTCTCTTTCTTCTTAGAAGAGATTTCTATGTTCAGCATAACTCAAGGTAGTGATGCATTTTTATAACATTATTGAGTGTGCTTTTGCCTTGTTCCTTGCTTGCTTCTGATGGTTTAGTCTGAAGCTTATTTAAGAGAGATTTTTATGGAAAACTAAGTACCTGACAACTATAGCTTAGGGCATAAAACTACCTCTTTGGAAAAGAACAGACTTGCTAGCTTGCTTTCTTCCACAAGTCTGAAGTCAGTCATGTCCAACATCCATTGAGATTCAGGAGAAAGTGGCTGTAAGACTGCAGTGAAAATGCAGTCTTCATTAAACATGAAGGCATTATGGTATGCATGCCTCATCTCTGTGAATATTACTTGCCATTATTCAGGATGTTGTGATTGATGCCACAATTCATGTGTTTCTGAAGATGGATTTCTGTTTTTACATTATTGTATGTAAGGCACTAAAAATAAATTAAGCTATATTAAGCATAAGACTTTGGTGTCTGACCTTTTTTATCAAATGAAGTTACTTAAGACTGCATCCAGATTTGTAGCTTTTTTTCACCTGCATCTACATTCTACCTGCCAGGAGTAGTGGACATGCTTGGTGTTGGATGGCAGTCTGGGGGGAGTTCTCTGCCAACTTGGCTCAGATCATTTTGTTGGTGGGCTCCGAGTGGGCATCCACGTGAGAGGTTATATGAAATACTCTTATCCTCAAAAGGGCTCCCAACCCTGTAGGCCAAAACTTCCATGCCTTTCAAATTAAATGGACGTTTTTATTCAATTAGTTTATTGAATGTTGAAGTGCAGCAATTTCTGCAGTGAGATATGCAGCTATGGGACTTAATTACTTCTACTTTGTGCTGTAGGTGTTACAGGCAGATGTCAAAGTGCTGAGTAGCTGAGAGCTTCTTTTGAGGGCTAGACCTGCAATAAGATACAATTCCTTCTGAGGGTTTTTAAGTAACATTGTTTATTCCTTTCTTAATCTGTGCATTAGGAAATTTTACTACTCTGGATGGCATTGTGCATGCCCTGTTTTTGTGGTCAGGGGCAGCCTTGTGAGTTCCTGCATCTGCAGATCTTTAGTATTGCTTTTTATCTAACTGCCCAGAGGTGTTGCACTAGCCTGTAAGTTTGCTGGGACCTGCACATGGATTATTATTTTGATGCTGTTGGACAAGCTCCAAAGCAAATAGACTCATTCCACTGTATGTTAAAGGGCTTGTACCTATTACACCCGATCGCTGCCTCCGACTCATAAAGCGGGACGTTTCCAGGTTCATCTACGTAGGGTTTTGCTGGCACAAGCATTAAGGTTGCTGGCAAACATCCCGGTATCAGCGTGGTGCAGGGCTGGTGCACCCATCTCCTAGTGCTACAGGAGGTGGGTCTAAGGAGCCCCTTGCTGGACGGGATGTTTAATGTAATGCAGATACCCATGCAACAAGCAGACAAAAAGATTGCTGAATGTGGAAGTTTTCTCTTCAGTTTGCTCATCGTAGCATCTTCTGAGAGGGAGAGATGGCATAGGGGACTGGAATCAGAGAGCTGCAAGTTCCTTTCCTGATTTGTCAATCAATCCGTTGCTGCCCTTTCTTGAGTGATTTCATGTCTCTCCAATTCTGCACAGATATATATTTACCAACTTTAATGTGTCAGAATTTCCTTTGTCATGATGAGAAGTCATTAAGTGGCACTGAAAAACTGAAAATGAACTGGCATTTGTGCCTTGTTTAGTTTATATGGGTAACTTTTCCCCTTCTTTTTAATTCCTTCGTCCTGAAAACAGCTGTCTTCTGGCCCAAATTCAGTCCACCACAACGCTTAAACTTAGGCTTCATTTATGCATCTACTTACCATTGCAGAACCAAGAGTCACATAACATAATAAGCGATAAAAATAACAAACTCTATAAAGAAATTAATTTAGTATGTAACTATTTTAAAATATCAAATGGAAATAAAAATGAACATAGCCACTAGATGGCACTTGAAAATTGGGTATTGAGATGATATATCAACTCTTAAAATAATTACAGATTTTGATAGATTCTGTGTGGATCTGCACAGCTCTGAGAGATGGTGGTATTTCCAAAACAACATAGAAATTCCTTTAGCTGGATCCCCTTCTTCTATGATTCACTTAAACCACTGCACTAAGGAATCTAGTCCTCTTTAAAAACTTGTTCCTGGTGCTTAAAATGCTGCCTAGAAAGAAGAATACCCGTAAAACTGAAAAAGTTGTGCAAATTTGTTTTGGTTTCCACTTATTTTTATTTATATCTAACCTCTTAACAATTTGGTTCTGTCCTGACGTTTCTTGTATTATGCCTGAATTGTGACACGTACAACTTATTTTGACAGTGTCGTGACTTTAACATTTATTTTAATATTAACACAGGTCAATAGCTAGGAAATTAACCCAGAAGTCTTTGGGGGTGTGGATTTGGGAAGGGAGCCAACTCCAAAGGCACATCATTTTTCCACTTTACCCGTTTTATTTCTTGGTAGGGGGAGAGGGTGGAAGGAGACTGAGAATTTGGTCCTGCAGAAAATAAGATGGTAGCTAGGAATTTATTTATCAAGTGAATCTTGTGGTATTTCTGCCAGTGATCATTACAGCAGACTGTTTTATTTGCAAACTCCATGTAGCCTCTTTATTGTTGTTTCTGATATGCATGAGTTGCATTATTATGATTTATGAGCTAATAATATTGGAAGATGAGCAAAGCTGAGTAAATACTGTCTGTAGCCATTCATTTATCTTGATCCGTCTTCCGTAGGAGCAGTGGGTGGTAGCTGTTTCGAGTGGTTGTTTGGACAACCGTCTTAATCTATTGTACGTGAGCTGAAGAAAGCAAAAGTAGATAAACTGTAATACGCGGTTGTGCAAGAATGTTTTATGGCCTATTAAATATGTATTAAGGGACTAATTCTTCCATTTGCTTACACAGCTGTATATGGTTCCCCTGACACTGGTAGCAATTATGACTGAATTTTATTATGAAAGCTTCGTTGCGCACATGGTAAACCTTAGAATGGATTACAGTAGCGATGGACACAGCCACATTGTCTGCTTTTTGTGGAAGACGCTAGGACACAATCAACAAGAGGTGAAAAGGAGAGTCGAACAATTTTCCCATTCAGCTCTTCTCACCCTGCGATGTCTGCAGCCGTAACATCTCCTCATTTGTGCTGCTTTGCACTGTGCGAAAGAATTCGGTTGTGTTACTGCCGTGATTGGACCCTAGAGCAATTTGTATGCCTTCTAATCAAAGATGAAAATAAAGCTTTCAGATTGGCCAGCCGAAAAGATCGGCTTTTTGTAATCCCGTTCACCAATCAAAGGATCTCATTCTTCGAAGGCTCAGAGCAATATGCCAAGCCATCCTTCTTGTTAACATAAAATTTCAATTTGATTTTGGGTTCTTATCCGAGGGGGCCCGTCAGTGAGGAAGCTTTTGCTGAGCTGCAGATGCCCTCATGGGAATTGGATGATGCGAGTACACATGCACTGAAATTCATTAAGTATTTCCTGTGGCCATTTTACCTGTGATCTCACTGGCTGTAAAGCCCTTTATGCTGAGATTAACCGTTTAGTGATTTGCAAAAGCTAGAGGGAAGCTCTAGTGATTCAGTTAACGAAACGCAAAGATTTTTGTTGTAACATGGCATTAAAGTAGCAGCAAAGCACAAGAATGACAACTGTCTTCTAGAAAAGCTGCTCTTTAATTGGGCTCAGGTAGTCACTAGCTCACTGTGTGAGCAGGAGCACCAGGCAGATTCTTTGGGGTGGCGTGGAATGGTGTTTCAGTTCTGACTGCCTGTTTTCATTGCTGTTGGGCACCTCTTCGGTCTGGCGAATTTTCTCCCTGCTTTGGTTTGCTAAAAGTGGTTTTTGGATTGCCTTGTTGCTATGGTCTGCAGTGCTGTACAGACATGCACTTGTCTCTCGCTTGAGAGGCGGTTGCATTTCACAGTTGCTCCGTGTCCCTGGAGGAAAAGTGTGTTCCTGATAACTGGTTGTGGCGTCAGCAGAGGGCTTTTGGAGCCTGTTACCCCCCTCTCTGCTCCGTGGGAAGAAGAAGCGCAAAGCAGGTTGGGTTCTGCCGTGCCTTTGTTTTGAATTTCAAGTGTTATTCTGCTCACCTTCCAGGGTTTGTTCGCTCTCTGTCCTGGTGTGGCAGCAAACAAGAGGAACTGAAGGAGCTTCCAGACTCCATCCCCTGCTTCGTGACCCAGAGATGTTACCAGCGGGGTCGTGGAGGTCTCTGTAATGTGGCACTGCAGTAGCTTTAGCTGTGGCCTTTGACTAGCTGTTTGGTGTCTTGTTTTGTTTTATTATTTCTGCCTCTGCAGCTGCTAAAGGCTGAAATGAATCCTGTAATAGTAAATGTCTCACTGTATCTTAAATTCAAGGCAAAAAAAAAGGCCTGCTTTGGTTAAGACATAAGACTTCAGACAAGAGCTTTTTGACACATGACTGGAACAAAGCCATAGTCTGGAAAAAGATGTTAACACAAAGGGAGGGTGCAGTTATGGCTGGTCATTTTAAACTTTAAACTAGATACTTCTAAGGGTGTCTGTTTGGAGGCATTACCGCTATTCAAATAAAGATGTTAGTGATTTGCACATCCAAACGTAGTGAGGCAAGGCAGTTTCTCCCATTCAGCACACGAGAGCTTTGTGGCACCGGGGAGAGGAGCAGCGCTCCCCTCGGCTGCCTCAGCGAGCTGTGCCCTGAAAGTGATGGCATGGAAATCATTGGGTGGCTTGGCTGCTTTACCTGCTTTTTGGTTTTTTATTGTGTTGATGTTGGCAGTGGCAAGGTTTGCATTTAGAAGTATGGACCTTACGGACAAGCTTTCCATCTCCCCACTGCACATGTGGGGAAATACCAGAACCACCACCCCCGCCCCGGACCAGGGCAGGTTTGGAAGTAAACCCCTCCAGCTCCCTCCTTGCCCACACTGACACTCTTCCGCTTCTCCCCAGGGTTGATTTCCACCCATGCTCAGCTTCATTCCTCTCCCAGAGCCCCAGGAGCACCTCAAGCACCTCACCGGCTTTCCCTGGGCGTGTGGCGAGGGCATTGCTCCAAGAGCCGTCATGGTGCCCCTGCCTCCCTGTAGCAGGTATTGGCCACAGCTTCCTTCTTTCTGAAGCACTTGGTGGTGGCTCGATGTGAGCAGGGAGTAGACACCCAGGCACAGCAGCCTGAAAATGGCTGTGGGCTGCAGGCTGCCCTATAGCCCTTGCCCCCCCTCGCCCCCTTTGCCATGTGGCTGTGGAAAAGCTGCCCAAACCTATGTCCCAGATTCTCCTTTCAACCCCCTTTTTATCCCCATGTCTGTACCGTACCGATGCTCACCTGAAGAGCAGGACTTGGCCGCCTGCGTGCACTTTCACGAGTGGCTGTCGGGTGTTTGGCTGCTTGTGGAAGTGGTAGCAAAGGGGGGACTGCCATTTGATCCCTGAGGGCTTCATTAGAAGCCATGTGGCAGGACCTGGTGTGCCCCACCTTGGCAAGTGTGTCTCAGAAGTCTTTGTCTACCAAGGGATCATTTTGCTATTGTGTTTTAAAAATGTGTAAATAGTACTTGAACTCCCAGCTGCTTCCAGAGGTTGTATTTAGGATAAAGCATGGTAGAAAATAAAAGGTTGACTGTTTCCCAAACCATTTCTTGCTTCCTGGAGGTTCCTTGTGTAGACTGAGGAGTTGATTCCTTCGAGCCTAGTATTTGGTACCTTCCAGCGCTGACAGATTTAAAATACTTGTACTGATTGGGTTTTGCTTAATAAGTGGCTTTTACGTGGTCTTCAGACTGGAGGTGAAAAATAAAACACATGTAAATAGAGGTGGGGGTGAACAAAACCAAAGCCACAATTTTAATTTCGTGGTCAGTTTACTCATGAACAGTAGCAATAGCATCCAGTTCCTAAGTGGTTTGCCTTTTGAAGGGAATATTTGTAACAGAGAGAGTTTACCCCTCTTTCATTTATTTTAATTAGGATGTTTCTAAAGAACTCCTTACAAAGCAAAATATTATTTTATTGCATTTTTCTGATTGTCTTTTACAGAGGAAGATAAAAAAGAGAACTAGAAAGAAGAAAAATAAACATTGAAATAATTATTTGAAGTCAGCTGTCATTACATTACTGCATCACACATCTGACTTTTCAAGCTGCATTTTTTGTTTGTTTGTTTAAACCTCATGGAAAGATTCATGTTCATTTTAATATCTTTTATAACACAGTTGCTTGAAGTGGTGACACAAGCACATCAGTACAGAGGACTCCTGGCACAGCATAGGCAAATGTTCCCATGTAGTAAATGAAAGTAGTGTGAGGTTTTCTTGTTCCATCCTGGCTGCTTGTTGTCGGCATGTGGCTTCCATCTTAAAAGCAGATTTGTAGAGAGCCAGCATTTCAAATGCCCTTACAGCTCTTCTGACTGATAGCTTGGAAGGATTAGCACTGCCAATATTAACCAAAACTAAAGGAAATCCATGTAAAAAGGCAAGTGAACCTTAGTTACACAATAATTCCCCCTATTTTTAAATTAAGTCATCCTGACATCAGGTGTGTTGACGTTCTTGGTGGACTTGGATTTAAATTTTATGTATTTGAAAAAAAACAACTCAACTCTGAGTTGCTTTCCAAGAGAATAAGGAGTAGTTTAAAATCATTTATCGAGAAGGAAGAGTGTGTCATTAAAAATTAAGTAAGACTCGTTGCTGACTTGTTGCTGTGTTGCAAAGCATTGCATGTGGTGACAGCCTATCCCAAACCTCTGCCAGCAAGCAGAACTCCGCTGAGTCTCAGCATGTCCCCCATTAAGGCATCGCATCTCCCAAAGTTAGAAAGCTCATTAATGGCTTTCTGCTGTGAAACAATAAAGGACACATTTACTGACTGGTCAGTAATTAGTACTGACTAGGTTTGTCCTTCATTACAGAAATACTCTGGTTCAGTTATTCCAGAGCTAAAAAAAAAAAAAATTACTTTTATAAAACCCTTTTCACTTTGGTGTCATTTTGCCACCAGCCATCTCCTTTTCCTTTTATTTGGTAATTCAAATACCTATTCTGCCCACTAGACCTGTGAGAAAGTGACCTCATTGCCTAGTCTTCAGCTTCTTTATTGAACCAGCTCCTTCCATTGGCTCCGTAGCCCCCAAAACACCGAGGCATTAGTATCATATAGTTCATTCCTCTTGTCACTCTTGGTTTTATAAAGTCACTCTTGTTTTTATGAAGTAACAGAGAATTTTGATAGTGTTTAAAAATAAATAAATAAAGTGTGGAAAATCCACTTGAATTTTTCCCTTTGCTGCTTTGTGCCAGTAACTTATATGGAATTAGCAGAGGCCCAGCTGGATTCCTGGAGAAGTAGTTTTAAGGTAGCAGGAGAACAAATTCATTTCCACTGTCCGAATGGAAATGAGTGTTGCAGAAGATCAGGCGTTGTGCTGAGAACCTTCCAACAGAGACTATGTTGTAGTTGCAGTTCAGGTCTTTGTGACTCAGCTTGTGTAGCTCTTGGATTTCTTGCCTTCAGCCTCTGTTATGGCATGTGTCTTGTAGCGCTTTGTTAGTTCTAGGGGCATTTTAAAGAGTTTGGTGTTGGTGAAATGTGAGGAGATAGTTTGGGGAACACCTGGTGAGTACAGCTTGTTTAGTGCTAGAGCAATTCTGGGTGACAGATCAGCTGTGGGGTAACGTAGTCCCGAAATTAGGAATGAAGAAGTTAGTCACCTATCTGCCAGGTTTTATAAATAACAGAGCAATATAAGAGAAAAACAAAACGTAATGAAGGTAATAAAGCATTTGTTGCTAATGAATATTTTAAAAAGGAAGACTTACAGGTGCATAATTGAATTAGAAATGTATGTCATAAAAAGCTAAGCAATCGTTCTTCTCTCCCCACCTCTTTCCTCCATCCAGCTCTTTTCTTAAGATATGTTGTGTTTGTTATTTTTTTCCCTCTGAACCCCTGTTAGGTGTACGCATTTATAAGACATCAAGAAAATTGTGACCCTTTGATTAACATTTCCAGGACCAGAAGGAAAATATAATAGCCAGCACAAAAAAACTGGGGAAAAAATGGTTAAAATCTTTTTATTGGTGCAATGCCTCAGTAACATTTAACCTGTATCTGCACTGAAGGTACAGATGTGTAGAACATCTCTCTGAAGGTATATCTTGCTGTCAATGGATCATGAATATCAGCCTTGACAGGAATCCTCTGGTGATATGATAAAGCTGATGTGGCTTATTTCAAGCAAAGCTGCACGTACTTGTTTTTTTTTTTTTTTTTTTTTTTTTTTTGTTTTTTTTTTGTTTTTGTTTTGTTTTGTTTGTTTGTTTGTTTTGTTTTTTTTTGTTGTTGTTTGTTTGTTTGTTTTGTTTGTTTTGTTTTGTTTTGTTTTGTTGCATATTTCTTCTTTTTCCCTATGTCTGCCACTCTATCATGCTGAAGCCAAAAAGTATCATGTAATATCTTGTTAGCTGGTTTTAATATTTGTGATATGGTTCATAAGTTCCTGTTGGTGCAAACTTTGTACTTGGAGTGTTGTGTATACTTTATACTTTTTAAGCCACAAATCCTGCAGAGACTGCCTGTGACTTGTTCTGTGACTTTCCCCAGAACCGCTGAATTGCCAAGCCTAAGCACATGCTTCAGTTTTTGTAGGATCCAAATCATTTCTAAAGGGATACTTGCCAGCATTCGGGGATCCCTGAGAGGGAAAGCAGGAGTCGATGTTTCTGCCTACTTCCCTCTGCCAGCTCCTTTTCTTCCATACAAAACAAGAAACTAACATGCTGTTGATTAAATGTCAAGGGAAAAAAAATGATAAATCGGTCGAATCTGAAGGTTCCAGTAAATGGATTCCATTGATGTTTTGCCATTCAACAAGTAATTAATTCCAGTAAGACTTGCACTGTCACTTAATCATACATGCGTTCACTTGAACATTGAATGTCTTGTTTACGTAGTTACAGCATGTCTTGCTAAAATCTTCCATGCAAAAAAATAAATGAAATTGTTCATGTTAGACGCGTTTTCTATTTAATTAGATGGGTTTTTTGGATGGGACAGCTCCTCTCATAATTAGATGACTGTATGTGAGTCCCTCAGCAGTTACAGCAGAAATACCCATGCAATGTGGGGGTAATAATATGGAAGGTGAAGCAGTCCGAAAGAAAACAAGTTCATCACACCATGTCAGCTTTCTTTTCATTTGTTGTAAGATGAAAAGCTCTGTGCAACTTAGTAGAGAATAAGAACATTTTTCATAATGTCAGTCCTATGTGGACTGTGAGAGACATCAGCAAAAAGTCAGGACCAAAAAAGGGCTTTGAAACGTAGGTCAAAACTTAAGAGAACTTAAGTAACCAAAATGGGGAGGGGGGAATATTTGAAAACACGAGTATCAAAAAATAGCAGTGGAGTAGTTTATCTCCCCCCTGTTATGAATTACGCCCTATTTTATAGGAAAGAAGAGGGGTAATAGGGAATGGAGTAGATAGGTTGCCTGGGGTGGGGAGGTTTCTGGACCCTGCTGTGGAAGTAGTTTGCAGTCAGGCTGTGGCCTCAGTCCTCCCATCCCTGGGGCCAAATCAGTCAGACTTCTGTTGTTAGGTGATGCAGACTGAGGCTGTTGCAGGCATTTGCTCCAAAGTTGAAGAGAGAGTGTGTCTGTCTGTAATGAGTGATGCCCGTTAAATAACCAAGCTATGGCTTTGTGTCTCAGATCTACAAGATGCTCGTTCAGCTGATAGTGTGAGCTGCTGCGCTAAAAACAACCTCTGCAGAGCAGAACTGTTGCTTTGGTGTGACCACTAAGGTAAAATAGATCACAATTTGAGAAAACAACCTAATTAACATAGCTGAATTCCTCCAGCTGAGCATACGCTTCTTTTTCACCACTGGTGTGCAGTGAATGCTGGTTAATTTATTTTAGGTTAATTGGATGTTCAATACCTAGCCTACATGCGTGGAAAACAAAAGCAATTATTCGTGAGCTAGGTGGTAATAAAGAGAAATAATGTGCTGAGAGTCCCTCACGGGTTTGAAAGGTAGCCAGCGTTCAGGTTCCCTTTTCACCTGCCATGTCTGGCACAGAGCATAGGTAGGGTCTTAAAGATGATGGACAATTTGTACAAAATGCCCTGTGGGATTACTTATGCCCTGTGAATTTTTCTGACTTCTCTTCAGGGGGGCAGGAGGCAGAAAGCTGCCGGTTAGAGATGATTTTGTTGAAATCGCGTTAGGACTTCAGCTGTGATTTTTAAGGAGGATCATGAAGGACACTTTGAACATTAATTTAGCTTCATACTAATGAGGTAGAAGGCTACCAGTAACACTCGTTTTACTTTTGAATGACTGTAGGCAGAAACCACACATAGGTGTCAGTGGCAAGGGCTGGCATAGCTGGCTCTGTCCCGTTCATAGCACACTTCCCATGCTCAGAAATAGGCCACATGCATTACTGACTGCAGTAACAGGCAAATCCTTGTCATATAACAAACTCTGAAGTCTCAGAACAGTTGGAACAGTAACTCAGCCACATTGTTGGTCTGTGTTGGAAAATACCCGGAATGGCAAAAGCAAACAGAGATGTTTAGCATTTTAGGAGGAGACAAAGGTGGGAAGCGCTGTGCAGCACGGTACATGGTGAAGTTTACTGTTGGATAGCAACAATTTAAACCTCTCATTTCACAATACTGGATTGCTGCTTGATCCTTCTCACCTTTTAATGTTCTTTTGAAGCCAGAATTGTTTCTGTGTGTTTTATTATGTTTGTTGGATCCTCTTTGCAAGTCACACATTGAAGATGTGGCATGGTGCATGATTATGTGCCGTATAGCACTTGCTGAAAGGACAAGTGTTGCTTGCAAAAAATGTACAGTAGAGTGGTTGCCATGAATGCGCTCCATGTAAAAGCAGTATGCTGGGAACTGCAAAGTGTGGGGCGTAATGGAAAGCTGCTAAGCCACAGGGCATCCCTGACTGGGGGGTACAGATACTATTGATAAGCGGGGAGGAAGTCATAAAATCTAGTACGCTTACAGGAAAATGACATTTTTATGTATTTAAGTTAAAATGTCTGAACCCGCGTTATTTCAGGGTTCAGTTGTTTTCTCCAGCAAGCCGGGTGTCTGAAGTTCCCTCTGTTTTCTGTGCTGTTCAAGTCTGTGGGGGAAGCAGCTGCTTATACACATTCCTAGAGCAAACAAGGGCATATTGCCAAAATGCCAGTGAGTTAACCACCAAAAAACGCTGGGAAGACATCAGCGAAAAGCAAAATGAGTAATTGCTAAACTGGTGGGATACTCAGGAAGACGGCTGGAGCTGCGATGCCTCTTCCTGCTGAGCACCGCTGCATGAAGTGGTTTCAGCGAGGCGTTTGCCCTATTTGTGGCACCAGGGCTTGGGCAGCCTGTGTAAGTGCACAGCGTGTAAGATCTGTGTAAGTGCAGTGCAAGTCTTACCTGGGCTGCACATCTTGTAGGCCATCCTTTAAATTGGTAGCTAGCATGTGATAAGCACATATTTTTACTGAGCAGTAAGGTACTCAGATGAGGATACGTGCACAAGACAGGTGTGTGAATTTTGCTTACTGTCTGCAGGCCCTTGATTGAGCGTATGGTTTGCTGTACATGGGCTCGCGTAGAGGAGTACCTTGCAAGTGTCAGGGTAGCTGCTTCTGGTTGTTTGTTTCAAACTCATCTAAGAGAATTCGCTTCTCTTAGGCAAGGAGTCAGATTTCCCTATGGCACTTTTTAATGGTGCTTGGGAAATCCTAGCTCATAGTGTCATGGGATTCTGCATCAGCACTGCTATATGTCAGTAGGTGATCAACAGATGAGTAGCTGCTGCTATGTTGTACTGCTAAAAAGAGGGATTTCCTGGCCTTTTCTGTAGCACAATATGAAAAAGTGGAGTGTGCACAGGTTTGGGGGAGCTGTGTAGGCTCTCACTCCCTTGCTTAATGGAGTATGAGCACTCATACTATCGATTAGGCAGGAGCACATTTGGAGCACATTTGAGAGCTGGGTTGCCTGCTGTCTTCGTGTCATCCTCTTCAGCTGTGTCTCACTAGTCGACCTGGTGGAAACGTTGAGATGAGGAAGGATACATCCTTGTTGTTCGCGATAATTGAAATAAACCTCTACCTATTACCATGCAAAAATCTTTTCAGTGTCTTGCATTGGTGCTCCATGCTTTTGTTGTTGGTTTGTCCAAGTATTTGCATGATGGTCATTTGTGCGTAAGGGTTTCTTGTGAACATGTGACTGTTTTTGCATGGCAGGTCACAGTAATGAAAGGCAGTAGTAGGAATAAGGATCATACGACAGAAGGAGAAGGAACTGGGAAGCGACCAAAAAGAAAGTGTCTTCAGTGGCATCCCCTGCTTGCCAAGAAATTCCTTGATTTTTCTGAAGAGGAGGAGGAAGAAGAGGACGAAGAAGATATTGATAAGGTAGACTTCATTGGATGCTTGGACTGTAGAAGGTGAATGGTGGGTCAGATTTACCCCAGCTGTGTCTTTGCTTTGTGTTTCTTGCTGTTCTCTATTGCAAGCTAACCCAGCCAATAAAAAAAATAGTGATACTGTCCACATAATGCTATAAAAGCAAGTAGCAAATAACACTAAAATGTGAATATTCCATCATTATTTCAAAATCTTGGGCAAAACCCTGCTTTTTTGAGTTAGATTGCAGAAATTTTAACTAAGTTGTTTTACACACTGCACATCTTAGTTTTGATCAATTAAGGTTGTTTTTCTGACATTTTTAATTGTTTACTTTAGACATGCTACCCTGCACTTGACTATTTTTAATATTTACCAAAAAAAAAGATTAAAAGGGAAAAAAAAAAGAAGGAAAGTATGTCAACAATTTTTACTATCTTTGTATATGAAACTCAGCATATTCTCCAGAATGTTGTGAGCACAAGTGCAATAATCTCTCTCCTGTTTGACCCTTGGTGTTTTGGTACTCTTCAATGATGCTGGCCTTACTCTTCTTCTGTAAGGACCCTGCTGTGTCACCTCACAAATGTATACTTAGGCTCAACAGTAACAAGAAGTGGGAATGGGAGGTGATAGATTTTGGAGACGTGACGTTTCCGTCATGTGGTTAGCGTCCATATCGGCATCTCCTTGATGCCTTGGTAAGGCAGGCAGTGAGAGGTCAGTGCTGAGGAGGCTGCCTTGAGATGTGCTGGTAAGGAAGAGTGGACCTTGACAAGGGTGAAGAGCAACTAGGAGAAGCCTGATAACTGTGATAGCACTGTCCGTCGACCCCAGGTCACTTTCCACAACATGGCTTAAAATAGCAATATTGCAGTTAGGTAGGAGGTGGTTTTCTGTACCATACAGTAATAACTTCAGTGAGTTATAACTAGCTTTCTGTGGTGCGTCTGTCGCGTGAATGATGTGCTGGTCTCTGAGCTGAGCGAGTGCGTTTCAGCAGCCGGTTCTGTTGAGAATTGCCCTCTGGCAGCGACCGGGCTGCCCTGCAGAGGTTGTAAGGCAGCGCAGCTCAAGCTGAGAAATGAATGGCAGGAGATGGAGGAACAACTGTTTCCAGTGCACTTTTGTTCCCATGCACTTTGTCATTGCAAACAGGTGTGATTGAGGTCCAAGACAGCTCTGCTCACCTCATCTCACCGAGATAACATCTAGCGTGTGGGAAACTGGATGTGAGGATATCCTCCTTCCAGCCCCTCTAGGGCTGTTACTAGAGAACGGTACTCAGCTTAGAAATCTGTTCCACTTGTGAGTCAGCATCGAGGTCTTGAAGTCTTGAATGTGAGTCAGCATCCAAGTCTAAGTCTTGAATGAGTGAACCTTGGACCTTCAGGCAAGGAGGTTGGATGTAGGCTTCCTGGTCTTCTAGGTGAACAGATGGCCTTTGCAGACAGCTGTGCAAATCTGTGTGCGTCTCCCTCATTCAAACACATCTATAGACGCTCTCAGACTATAATTGAGTTTACAGCCCTTCCCTTTCGGTTCTGGTAGGTGCCGCTCCTCGGCGCTGATGGTTTAGAGCAGGATGCTGATGAAACTGAAGATGACGAGTCCTCGGAGCAACGAGCTCGCCGACCAATGAATGCATTTCTCTTGTTCTGCAAACGCCATCGCTCTCTCGTGCGAAAAGAACACCCCCGCCTCGATAATCGTGGCGCAACCAAGATATTGGCAGACTGGTGGGCTGTTCTAGATCCAAAAGAGAAGCAGAAATACACTGACATGGCCAAGGAGGTACGTACTGTATGAATGGTAGATGTAAAGGGAGTTTATTACATGTTTGTCTTCTGTTTCTTAGTATATTAAGTGCTTTTGATAGGGTCTTTCTCTTCTCTGGACTCCTCAGCTTCCCCAGTGGGATTATGGTGCCCAGAGCTACTGTTGTTCTTACTTGGATTCACTTGGTCTTTTGGACCAGAATGCAAAGAAGTTGGTGTATGTGCACAAACTAGTGTAGCTCTAATAATCATTTAAAAACAAACAAACAAAAAAAAACACTATCTACTGTGTGGTAGATATCACCCGATAATTCCTGCACTAGAAGCATTAATGCATTAGTATGTGGCAATTTAAAACAGTAAATTATACAGTTCCACATTAGCTGGCTGTAGCAATACCTACTTCATGCTGTGCATAGGCTGACCAAGCCAAAAGTATAGTTGACAAATTCAGTCCACTTTACTTTTGATGCTAAAGAACTTTAAAAGTAATAGTGTTTCATGAAGTACTCTCTCTTTGTATTGTTACTAATTTCTGATATAGCAATCTTTGTTGAGGCAGAGTCCAATATCCTAATCAGAGAGGAATAGGCAGTCAGAGCCCTTTAACTGGGAGCAAGGAAAAGAGATTTATTCCCATATTTCACAGAGTGTATTTACGTCACTTTTTAAGAAAAAGTTAAACTGAAGCTTCTTGAGAAATAGCATATTTGATAAGCTCTCCCCAGGAAGAGCGTTGTGGGTATTGATTGTAGAGTGTGCAGTTGGGCTGATGCTACTTCCCCAAAAGACAATGCAGGAGTCACCTGCATGATGTCGATTGTGGGTAACTGTTGAATTCAGCCTTAGAAAAAATAATGGATTGTTGGTGAGGAGGAAGGACCTCTCTCATTTGTGAAGTTATGCTAGCGTACTACAAGAAACACAGCTGTAAAATAGGTGGGAAACTAATAGTCCTGTGAAGTTGTCTGCTACTGATAAAACGTATATATAAGATGCAGCCCTGTCAGTAGCTTGCATGAGCATGGAAAGGCTCACAAGAACAACCAAGTGTTCTGCATGGCAGGTCCTTTTAAAGTAGCGTGTGTAGTACCTCTGAAGTCCCATTTGTGACACAGCATCAAAATACTTGAGCCTTAGCTTTGTCCAGCCGTTCCCGATGCATTCTGCGTTCCCACGTACAGATTAGTGATGCTTCCTGATGTGTGGGGGGGGAAGGGACAATTAGGAGGTTTGGTACAGATGCAAAGAAAATGAAGACGAAAATGAAGGAAGTATTTTTGGAAGAAATAAATCTGATGTGACTGATTTCTTAGCCTTTTGTCTTGCTGAGGGAAACTTACTCATTAAGAAGGAAAATAATTGCAGAACTTCTATATGAAGTGACAGATCTGAAACTATTAATCATACTGTTGTAGAAATCATTGTTCCTGTAGTGATTTATTTGTTTCTGTTGGCGTGAAGAACAAATTGCATATTCAGTGTCAAAGAGAAACAATAAATCTAAGTAGTTAGATCATTACCACTAGTTCCAAGAATGTGTAGCAGAGAGATAATGTATAATTTTTATTCTTTAAATGGTTGTATGTTACAACAATAATTAGCAGCTATAATGTGCCACTGAACATATTTGGGCCTTCTTCACAAACAGGCCTCTTCTATGTGTGGAGCAGTTGCTTGTTTTAGCACTCGCTTTTATAGTTAGGTTTACTGTTGAGACTGTCAAAAGGATGCTAATGTCAACTCTAATTAGAACCGTGTGTTGATATTTTGCTTTTTCCTAAGGAGAGCTCATTTAAAAGTCAAGGAGGTGAATGCCTTTGGAACAACATACAATTACCATGGTGCTGCTACACTTCTGTTTAAAGACCTATATATATAGGGGTGTATGTGTGTGTATAAACAAGTATATGTAAAAGTTTGCTGAGGTTTAAAATATAGTGGTTGAGTTCCCCCAAACCTAAGTGCAGCTTTTCAGTGCCCTTGGACTGACAATGTTCTCAGCATAGCATCCAGCATCTCCCACAGGACGCCTGTGCCATGTCCACTACCTCTCCCTCACCCCCAACATGTCCTGTGTACCCTGAGCATCCCGTTGCCCATCCAGAGATACAAGTGGGCTTGACAGAAGTGGTCCATAATTGCAGTGGCTACAAGCTCCATTGGTCTTGAGAATGGTTTTACTACTCAGAGCCAGAGTTTACAACACCGGTTAACTCAGATCAGGCATCAAGTGAGCAACTTTTAGTTTCTTACCTGCGTGGTATCAGCAACTGATATTGTCTCAGCAGGCGTTGGTACATTTTGTCACGTGTCTAGCAGTAGGTAAGACCTAGGATTTTTAAAGATAGCAAGCGAGGCACCCCAGTACTTTGTCAAGTGGAATTATGAGAGGTTTCCTAGTGGGTTAGATACCTATCCCTGATTCCAGCTGAGAGGATGATGAGGTCTATGCTTCATTCAGGCAATTTTGGAAAATCCCTTTATGTACCTGTCTGCACCTTGGGGTGCCTTAATTTCTTAGAAGAACTGGCCCCATGCTCCTTCTATTTTCAGTCTTCTGGTTAATGGTCTCTTGGAGCAACACCTGCCCTAGAGACTTCATACTGTGCCTGCAGAGCTCGGTGTCGGTTTCTGCCGGTGTTTCCTTTAAGGAGCAGGCTTTCCATTTGTATCCTGCAGACTTCATAGATCAACTTAACTTTGAAAGTTTTATTATGTGGGATATAAGCCCAGTAGCTGATAAATACTCCAAGTAGAACCACAAGTGTTCCTGCCGTGTGTTAGCATTTCACTTCACCGAGAGGAAAATGAATTCTGACCGCGCATAAGTAAGCTGCATCATTTCTGGTTACTGCATTTAACAGGGGGGCTGTGCTCTGTTAACTCTTACAGGGCTTCTGCCCTGTTCGGGGGCTGGAAGCTCTCAGCTGGCATGGAGAACATGCAGTGAAACCATTACTGTTCTTGTGTAGCTTGAATCCACTTGGCGTGCTTCTGTTCCCATGACGCTGGAGGAAGCAAATGTTTTTATTTGGTGATGAAAGGAGCTCGGGGAGCTGCATTTAAACACAGCACCTCTTCTGACCTCAGCTCTGAAGGCACCCATCCCACCACATACTGCATCCTTCCCCAGGCTTTCACAAAGCGGAAATGATGCATCAGAACAATCCACAAACATATCCTGTGCTTTTTTTGTGTTACCTGAGATTTCAGGACATGACCCCGCATGGGCAGTCCTGAAGGCACTGGCATGCCACTCTGTGTGGGAATGAAGGTGGTGCCTTTACCTTTCAGGATACGAATAAACCTTTTTTTTTTAAAGGGACTTCAGAGGCTTCCTTAGGCAGCTGTGTTAAATTGGTTTACTGCACAGTTGCTTGAAAGGAGGAAAAGAGTAAGCTCTTCTATTGCCTTTGGCTGTTTCTTGTTACCATGTAGCTCATTTAAGTTATCTTCTCATGACCTGCCAAGCAGAATCCATCATTTCGTTTTAGGCCTCAGTATAACTGTCGTGAAAATCAATACTGAAAGTCTGTCAGAGATTTGGATCAGGCCCCTATATGCATTTTATAAAACTGCTTCTTGGTGGTTGTTTAACTTTTCATATATATTTTTTTCATTTTATCTTGCTTGTTGAATTTCTGAAAGAGCCAATGAGTTGTCCTGCCTGAATTGGCTCCCTCCTCTTTGGAGAGTGCAGTTAACATTAACTTTTTGGCTCTGCAGAGGAAAAAATCCATTAATACATCACGTCACTTGAATTTCTCTTGTTGGAAACTGATTAAAAGCTTATCACTGCCTCGTCTGGCAAATGGCATGCATTATGGCTCTCATTTGATGGGCAGCCTGTTGGATTGTCAAATTAATCCGCAGAATAATTCAATTATTCAGAGCAGCAACACCGATACGAAGGGCTTACGTACTTCATCACTAGAGGTTCTGTGCTTTTAACTCAGCAGGCTGGAAACATGATTCATGAGTGGGCTGGTGCTTTAACAATGGAAGGCAAAGCTCGCTCTTTGTGCATTTCCTTTCCGCCTCTTCCCTTATCCCCTCCCCTCCCCTTCCCTCTGTGAGGCTATTTTTGTGGTCTGCATTCACTGGCGAAATGAACTCCCAAACCAAACTGAGGAGAAGGGAAAAGGGCCGAGATGAAAGGTGTCGCAGTCCTTCATTCGCAGATTTAATCCACTTGCCCTCTCCAGAAAATACTGGGTGTATGTGGGTCAGCAGTCCCTGCAGATTTTTATTATTTATGGCCATTTCTATAAACACAGGACTTCCCACAGCAGGTTCACACGGCACCGTGCTGCTTGTGAAGCGAATCGTTTGTATCCTTGCTACAGTCTGGGGGAAGAAAGTGCCGGCTGACAGATTAAGATGGAAGTGAAAGTAGGAGAGAGGTGCATGCAACGAAGATCCTGCCACAAGGCACGCCATTTGCTGATCTAGGAGAGCACAGCAGTCACGCTGTTAGAGGACAGGGTTTTCCGAGTGCTCTTCTGTACCTGATACCCAAGGGATTTTTTGTTTTCCTCCTTCTGTGTTCCTATGGCATGCATGTGCATGAGACCGAGGACAGCTGGGCAGGTGGGAGCACACGTGATTGCAGAAGAAACTCTCTGCAGCTGCCCTGCTATGTAGTTCAGGACAAAACTGCTCCCTCACTCCCTTGCCGCCAGCGAGACCCACCTAATAATGACTTAGGAGGTGCTGAGCTCCTTCTCCCTGCAGTGAGCTCTGGTGCTGACTTGGCAGCCTGCCTCCCACATCAGCGAGCGCTCCAAGTGCCTATCAGTTGTTAGACAAACATTTGCAGCTGGAATGCTTGGCATGACCCTCTGATTCGTCCCTTCTCTACCTTGCATAGCAACAAGTTTGAAATACTGAAATGCATTCTTTTTATTGCTGTTAATAGTCAAAGATCTTTTTTTTTTTTTTTGCCTGGGCAGCACGGTACTTGGGAGACATCACCCCCACGTTTTGAAAATAGATGCTCCAACTGCCGTTATTCCAACCGAACTGTGTAGGATCCCGTTCCTTTTCCCCCTCTCTGTGTAGTCTAGCTTAGATTGTTTTGCTGCCTCATACCAAGAATATAGCAAACAACGAAGATACGTGCTCAAGGCCAAAGAAAATTTTCAATGGTCCCAGTTCGTTTTATTGCAGCCGTGCAGCATGGTTTTGGAAGGAAAGCTGGGGTGATGTATCAGAAGCTGCTGAAAAAGAGAAAAGTAGGTAGAGGTTTATTTTCAGAGGGATGTGCCTGGTCTGGGAAAGAGGATAACTCAAATATTCTAAAATATTGAAGTGTTACAGAGCAAGCGCAAAGTAAGGGGCATTATGCTGCATTTATTGCCAAATGAATGTTTTCATTTCATCCAAACTAGAAAGCAAAGGCTACCTGAGAAAGAGTTCAGATGGCTGTCTTCCCTGTTCCCCAAGCAGTGAGCATGTAAATGCTGGGGAGCAGTTTGCAGGATCACAACTTCAGCCTGACATGTGTAGTAAACCCTCAGGAGACAAAAGAGAAACCTACTTTTTGTTGTTCTTTTTTTTTTTTTAAGAACAACTCAGCTTTACTTATCTGAATGTTTCTTCTTGTTAGATTGTGTTGGTGGTCAGACTCTAAGCACATGACTAAACTGTTAAAACATCAAGACATTTAAGGATTATTTACTGTATTAAATCCTCTTATAAAAAGTGCACCCTGTTGCCCTGTAGATAGTATAATGTTACAACTGGTAATTTTCCTTTTCTTTTCTAGTACAAGGATGCATTTATGAAGGCAAACCCAGGGTACAAGTGGTGCCCCACAACAAACAAACCTGTGAAAACACAGACTTCCACTGTTACAAACAGGAAGAAACTGTGGGCCTTCCCTTCAGATTCTGCAAAAGATTTGCCAAGCCCGAGGAAAGTGACAAAAAGTGAAGAAATGCCACAGCTCAACTTCGGGATGGCAGGTGAGATTTCAGTCTTGTGAAGTTTCTCACAAGTAGCATCCTTGCTTTGTTTGAGGATGCAACGTTGAGATTGAGCTGCAAGACCTGCAAATACATTTCATGTCCCCAAATTAAGTTGCTAAGACTATATTTAAGCCTCTGCGTGACCATTTTGTACCAGTTTCTGTACTACATATTTGCTGTTTTAGAGTCAAGTCCAGATATGTGGCAGCTTCTAAGATGTGGCCATTTAGATTTGATTTGTTTTTAGCTCAGGCTTATTTGCTTTTGGAACTAGAAATTTTCATTTCCTAGTCATAGAAAGATAGTGCTGATAGTATGTTCTTTCTTTCTTTCTTTCTTTCTTTCTTTCTTCCTTTCTTTCTTTCTTTCTTTCTTTCTTTCTTTCTTTCTTTCTTTCTTTCTTTCTTTCGTGGAGGCTAGTACTGTGTTTAATAACTTGCTGTTTACCAGCATAATTTACTGGTGTCTGAAGTTGGAGGTGTTAATAATTCTTGTGGATGAATGTACCTGTGTAACTAAGGCTTTTTATATTTAAAGTAAGAAAAGTGTAATTCAGTTTTACTTAAAATTTGCCTTTTCCCATCATATCATGGGGGGAGGAGTGCATAATCTTTTTAAATAATAATAATAAAAAACTTTAATCAGTGTAGGTGGAGAGCCTGAACTGGTGAAAGGCAGATAATCTCTTGCTGATATCCACAAATAGCAGAACTGTTACAATCATGACCTTGAAATGCAGAGATATTAATGTTCTTAAATACTGGCAGCTTAAGAACCTAAGAGTCAAGGTGGAAAATAATTCCAAACACATACACTTTTTTTTGGCTTTTTAAGGTTTCTAATTTTATTAAAGTTGATGTATTTCAAACTTTGTTTTATTCTGCATAGTTTATGACAATTGTGTGACAGATAGGATTTTTCTGCTTAGAGACATCTTGATCTAGAGAGTGGAAAACAGTTTTATGGAACAAGTGAAAAAAGGATAAAGAGGGATAAACAGGCTTTTACACTTTTTGGCCAGTTTCATAATGGTATGAAAATTCCTGTAATGGAATTCCTCCTGGCTACAAAGGAACTGTGAAATGTAATTCAAAATACTTTTTCATGCAACATAGTAGTGGTATGTGGGAGACCAGTTCCAAAAACCACAAGCCTCTTCATCCTCTTCTGGTTTGGCTATCAGGGGAGTAATGCTCATGCTCCTTAAAAATTTATTGGCTTAACAGGAAGAACAAGCAGTAGGTCTTGGTCTTGCCTGGCTGCTATCCCCTACTGCTCCTGCTGGGCTCTCCAACTGTAGAGCTCCTGTTAAGAGAGATCTTTAATCAGCAACTGTCAGAGCAGAAGACTTAGGAATTGATAAGAAAATAATCTAATCCATTGTTTTACCTGTGGAGCCATTCACTTCTGGAGAAGGCTCTGTTTTGAGCTAGATGTGATTTATTTTTTTTAACGGCAGACTGAATCAGTGAGTATAATAATTCATAGGGGTCTTGCTCCAGTCCTCATGCCAGTGAAGTTTGGCTATTTCACAAGTATAACAGCACCCATAAAATAATGGGAGCTCCTGACAGAGATGTTAGCAGCATCTAAATCACAACAGGTTTGTCATACCAAATGGATTATGATGTTGTCAGTCCTATACCTGTTCATGACCAGTTCATATTTTGTCGTGTTCTCCTCCCCTGAGCTTCATGTGATAGCTTAATTCAAATCTGACTGTTCTGCCCAGAACAACCTTTTAAAATCCAGGTTATGTACTGGCTGATGAACTAAAATGTCGGTGAACAACCATAGAAACACCTTTATCTTTGAAACGTTGCTGTCTTGCATCTTCAAGGCAGATAGCATCATTAGGACAAGGATTATATGGCAATCCACAGTTGTTCCAGGAAATCTGTTTTACTTGTTGGTAGCTGCAAATCCTTTTTGATTTATTTTTACATATCACATTTCATTTTGGAAAACATTATATATTAAGCATAAAATCTTCATTTCCTTTTCAAGTCCCCCTGTCCCAGGCCATTTCTCCTATTTTTGGCATTCCAACAGCAACCATCCCACTTTTAAGCTTCTTACGTTGACCTGTTGTTGTATGAAGAGCCTGAGGTGTGGCACCATCACTGGGCTCCTGACCTGCAGCATTGCTAGTGGTGACCTTGCTTATCCAGCCTGCAAGCTGTAGTTGTGCGCATTTTTCTTGTCCCCCTTGTGATTTGTTCTGGGGTGTCAGGCAAAGACAACAGTTGTTCTCAGTGTCCATTGCAGCATCTACTGTCACAAGTACAGAGCCAAGTGGGCCACAGCTGTTCTGTGGAAAAGCTCGGGCTTTCTCATACTTCTATAGTTCTGTGTCAGAAGAAGACACTCCCTAGAACAGCCAATGTTCTGATAGAGATGCAAAATTTGTTCTGTAGAAAGCAGCGTAATTCTGAACCCAGGTGAAAGTTAACTGAAACTGTTGCTTGCTGGCCTTCTTCTAGCTTAGTTCTTCCTCCGTTCTTCTTTTCCTCGGATGGAAAACTTGCCATGTTAAACCAGCCAGCCTGCTGAGTTTCTAACCATGCTAGTACCAACAACGTATGTTGTTCCCAAATAGTGAGATGGTGCAAGGTTAATCACTGCTGGAAGCTGTTGAGAAAGCCACCAATCACCTCCCATTCTATAAGTCAGATGTGAGTGCTGTGTTCTCATTACTGTTGATTTAACTGTAGAAGACTATAAAATAGCACTTAATCCTTATTTTTTCGTACCAGTAAGTTCTTAGTGCCGTAAGAGAAACATTATTGCACTGACAAGGTTTGATAAGCATGTGGCCATGTTTGTGTATATACTTTTTGTCTTCCCTTATACAAGCTTATTTTGTAATTTGAAACCTTAGTGGAAAGATTAAGTGCTAGCTCTCTGCTACAGCTGCAGCATAAGTATTCAATTTGCTCAAGCACAAAATTAACTTTCCACTGAGCTGACATTTTTTTTCATCCTTTTAATTTTTATTTTTAAATAAACAGTGTAAGTATTTGCTTACTTGGAGGAGGAAAAAAAAGGTAAAGTAAAAGCCTATTCTTGTCATTTTGTTATAAGCTGTTTATCGGAAGGGCAGAAAACTGAGACCACCTGTTCAGGCAAGAAAATATTTAGAAGTGAGGGAAGAACTTTAGAGCCATAAGCTAGGCGTTCTCCAGTTGGCGAAAACTGAGGAGGAGGAAGACCTCAGGCAACGAAAGTGAATCTCAAGAGAGGAGCTGTGAGCCATTGGTGTAACACGGGCAGAAGAAAGTGCTGTGCTGCAGTGTGTCAGGCAAAGCATTTTCAGGAGCTGTAGAGGAGAATTAATAGTGTTCTAGAGAGTACAGGTGAGAGCTCATCTGATGTGGTTACCCTGCTGACCATTCATGTGCAAGAAAGATGAACTCCACCTGGTGTAACTGGAGAGGAGAGCTACAGGGATCACAATGACTGTGGGAGATGAACACGTGAGATGATGGCAGGAGATCTTGATTTGTTTAAGCTAGTAAAGCAAGTGGAGGATGCACAGGGTGACTCCTGTAGATACAGCAGAGGGAAATACCATTTAAAGAAAACAGGTTATTTGAGCTTAAAGATATGGACACCAGGAAAAAAAAAAAAAAATGTACCTTTACGTAGCCCTCAGTAAATTTAGGCTGAAAACTGAACGAAAACTCGTAATATTTAGAGGACTTGGGTTCTGCAATAGTATTCCAATGCAAATAAAGAAATAAAAAGCAGCCAGCCAGCCCCTAACTGTTGAACATGGAGCTCAGTAAGTTTGTGCTGTACCTGGAGATGTCTTCCAGTGTCTCCTTCGAAATTACTGACTGTTCAGTCAGTGTCTTTTGAGATGCATGTTTAGTTTTCAGTTTTTAATTGCTCTGATTTCCCCTTGTTTAAGGGACAGAGCTGTTGCTTGATCAAGTATATTGATGGTAAAAGGTGCAATATTGACAGCATCTCTTCACTTAAGAATTGTGCTTAAGCATTTGCTGACCCTTCCTGTTTTCTTTCTGTCTCCATTTCTTCAGCCACTCCTTGCTACTAGATTCTACACTTCTGATAATGCCTTGTCTCTTTGCAGAAACTTAGTATCTTCTGTTCCTTTTTTTAAAAAAAGTAAAATTTTTAAAAACAAAACAACAAAGACAGTTCTATCCCTTCATTACATTAAAGGAAAAGAAGTCATTTCAGTTTAACATTGGGTTTGAATCAAGTACTGTCTAGGCTGTGTTCTTAAGATAGTGGCCCCTCTTCTATCCTTGGGATAGTGGGTGAGCTTGGGTTTATTCACACTGCTTTCCTACGCAATCTGAATATCTTTTTTTTTTAAACTACTATTTTAAGAGTGTTAACAAACATTTTTCCTGTGAATGTCAGTGTGAGATGCTGTCCAAGGGAGGAGCTTAGGCAGCATCTGTAGTATTGAATTAGACAGTCCCAGTGAGTGCTCATGTGAACTGGAGCTTGATTGTCTGTAGTGCAAAACCACTGGGAGGTTTGCAGGTATGGTAACACGTCAATTGATTCTCTCCAAAAAACACCTAGGCTTGGCTCACGAGTTGTAATGGGCCACAGAAATTCCCAGCGGGCATTTTGGATGCAGCTGTTGTGTTAGAGGCAATTTAACCAAACAGACGAGGGTAATTGTGCCAGTTAGCTGCCGTTCCAAAGAATGGTCCCAAGCACGTGTAATTTATTGTTGGAGAAATTGTTTTTTATGTAGTTTAGCAAAAGGAAATTGGAAGATGTGAGTACACACTTAGTAAGACCTGGGGAAGTTAATTACCAAAAAATAACGGTGTTTTCAGGAATACAGCAAGGATAATGCTTTTTTTTTTTTTTTCTTTCTCTCATACTGTGGCTGTTGTGCAACACATTTGGACCACAGACTATTTTCCTCTCTCTGTGTATCTCTTTGTTAAACTGAGATCCTGCATTACTTCCAAGGCACTCCCCCCAGATCAGACGACTTGTCTTCATAATGATGAAGAGCAACCACTGTTTTGAGCGGCAAAGCCACTCCATGAGTAATGGAGTGACAGTGTTGATAGCTTTTACTTTTTGCTGTCATTTTTTTCAGAACTTGTGAGGTGCTTGGAGCCTGGAGGCTAGAAACTGTCAGAATCAAACACTCAAAGAAAGAACACACATCTCCATTTTGCTTTCCTCAATTAAATGTTGTATCGGTGGAGCAACAAGTAGGCAGTCACCAGCTTGGCTGGCTGGTGCCTGTGCTGTTCTGGAGTGGAGGATTGAGCGCTTCATGCTTCAGTGCTGTCAGGCTGGCACGTTTCATCACTAAATGCAGCTCTCTGTGAAAGCTGAATTTTGCTTCAGAGCTTGAGCGTGTCATTTTGTTCCATCCCTTTACTCGTTCAGTGGCTAAGGAGGGAAACTGCTCTCTTGGTAGGAGCACCTACTGAGTTGTAAACAAGTGGGATATTAGTGTGTCTTTTTGATATCTGTATGAGATGTATGAGATCATTACGCCTGCCTGTTTTAAAGATAGCCAGCTCCGTAGTGCATATAACCTTTGGCGGTAAAATTGTAAATCCACGCAATGAGGTGTTAAGCACACAAATCCAATTAAATCCTTCAAACAGCTTTGAGAGCCTCTCCCAGAGGGTACAGAAATGGTTATTTGTGATTCTCTTGAACTGCCTTTTATGGCAGCTCGCTCAGAGTGTCTGTGACAAGTAGTCTTCTGGGGGTTTAACACTGCAAATGGCAGGTTCCTTAAACAAGCAAATGAATAAACTTAAGACTTGGTTTTACTCTTTTAACAGATCCTACACAAATGGGAGGCCTAAGTATGCTGCTTTTAGCTGGGGAGCATGCCCTGACTGCACAAGAGGTAAGGAACTCTCTTCTCTCCCTTACCACAAGCCTGCAGTTTAAAAAGAGCTCTGAAAAGGACTGTCTGTCAAGTGGGAAGTGGAATTTAAGACACATCTTAGGTAACCTAAGGTGGAACTGAAGTGTGAGCCTGGTGATGTGAATCCTGTACTCCAGCCAGGACCATAGACATCAGGCCTGGTTTTGATACTAGTTCTGTATTAACTCCACAGACTGATGAAAATGTGATCAAACCAAGCAGGTCTGCCCAGTGAGAGGATGCTGTCGCAGATGGAAGGGTTGAGATACAGTGACTGTTAACAAACAGGCGGTGTGCAAGCTCTTTTGGACAAGGGATTCCTACACTTATGTGCTTGTGTAACACCTCACACAACTGCGGCCTTGGTGCTCCAAGCAAAATAAATACAGAATAATTTCCATAGTCAGTGTAATTACATATGCATTCTGAAACAATGCAAGTACTAACAAGTGATCAAAGTATTGCAGTCTATTCCTATTCACTAAGTCTTTGTCTGAAAAGAACTTTGTCGTTCAGTTGCCATCAAACATTTTATTTTTACAAAAGACTCCAGTAAATAAGAGTGTTTCTGCGTATCTCCAGGAGTGCAGGGATCTCTAGTCTTTCATCAGACTGTTTGTTTATTCATGACCTAATTTATGGGCCAGTTTTGAAAATTGTTCATAAGGTGGCTTGTATGTTGGGTAAAATAGGTAGTCATTCTCCTTTTGATTCAGTGTTCCAGTGATGATTGGATATGGAGGAATATTTCATAGGCTTGTGTTGCCCCTAATGCGGTAAAGTTCCTAAAAACTACTTAGGCCTAGATAACTGAGCAGCACTTCTGACTTGCCATCCTTGGGACAGCAGACAGAGGAGTCAAAAGATGTTCGCTTCTACATGCCTGGACAGCCTATGGTTGGATTTCCATGCTTATGCTTGAACAGTTTCACCCTCAAAACAGCATTTGGGAGGTTAGCAGAACATACTGGGATTTGGAATGACAGGCTAAATAAGAAAAGCTCATGGAATTCATTGAAGAATTGGTATGATTCTTCCCTCTAAAATGGGAAGACTTTACTTGGGTTGTATTGACATGGGGGAGAAACTGGTGAACAAAAGGAACTGTTAAGTATCCTCCATAAAAAGGTGCAGGAGTTGCTTAACTGTGGAAAACATAGACACTGATTTTATATGGATATGAGGCTGTAAATTATATGTCATATGTCTAAAACTCTGTCATTGCTATTAAAAAAAAAAAAAGATGGAATATCATTTTTAAAAGGAATCCTCTAAATGACATCATGTAGTCTTCATTGTTATTGAAGTGTGTGTGTACATAGAAGAACCGCGTGCATGTATGTGGTTCTTAAATTGGGGGACTGCCAGAGTTAGGATCGCCTATCAACATTTAGTTTGACTGCTTGTATATGTATGATTATGCAGACTTGGGTGGCCTTGTAAGCAAACATCTTAAAATACTATTAGCATCTTAAAAATTGTTGATATAAAGGAGGGGAGCGCTGACACCATTTATTCAGAACCTCAGAAATGATGAGGAAAAGGATACTTACGTAACAGCTCTGCTAATCCCGAATAAATGTATTCAACGCCCACTGCTTTTCTGTTAAATGTGTGCTAAATGGATGTATAGGGGCTTTTCAAATCGCGTGGTTAAACTTAGAGTTGTCAGCGCTCCAGATAGCAGGTAACAAAGCGAACATGCACCAGCAGGAAAAGGGGAAAGAGGCACAGTAGTGATGCTTACAAAAGTGCTTTAGTCACCATCTTTCTGTGCTGGTTATGTTCCTATTTTTGTAATTTTTTTTCAATAGACCAGAAGGCTTTTCATCTGATAACACAATTCAGTGTTGATGTGTGATTGATTTCCAAACAGTGTCTTGAGCTCTTAAACAGGCAAGAAAAGTTAAAAACCTTAGCAACAGTAGATGAAGGATATGGATAAGCGATGACTTTCCACCCGATATTTGTGTCCTTTCATCAGTTAAGCAGAATTGTGAGAATATTTTGTCAAACACCTGAACAAAAATGTTTACCAAGGCTGTTCTTGTTACTCTCATTGCATGAGCCAAAACCTCATCCTGCCACTTTTCTGCTAATTAAACAATTGCAATAATCCTGAAACTCCACGAAGCATGCTCCTTGCATTCCAGCTCCCTCCCTGTCACCCCCGCCTTCCCACGGCCGTGAGGACAGTTGCTTGCCTTAGAGCAGCACCTAGTGGTCTCTCTGGTTACTTCCCAGAAAGCCCTGAATTTGTAGCACACGGTACAAAACGTGGCTCCTCTGCCAGTTCCCCCTTGCTGCTGCGTATCGGGACCAGATGCAAGTCTTGGATCATGTAGTGAGGAAGGAGAACTTGTGAGCCAGGTGCTGTCCTGTGTCTCTTTTGTTCATTTCAGAGCAGGCCATGGTAAGTAACCCACAAGGGACTGTGAGGATGTGGAAGCAGCATCCTTATGGCTTCCTCCTGGCTGAGAATGAGCGCTTGTCTGGCCTGCGGTGCCAGGCTGCCCAGGGCCTGCACGCAGTGGTGTTGCCTGGGGTGTAAATCAGAAACAAAGATTGTTCCAGTGCAGCTGAGGATAAGCCAGTAGGAGGAGAGAGGAGAAGAAACGATGCAATGTTGAGTGCTCTCTATTACAGCAGGAAATGAGAGCCATGCAATGGCACTATTTGTACAACCGTTCCCTTCAGTAATTATCGTATCTCTTTGGTCAGGTTCAGCCTGGCAGAGATTAGAAGCCTCAGAGATTGTTAATTTCCCCCAGGTTGGAAGTGTGGGCACAACAGCTCTTGTGTTGCAGAGGCAGAGTCACAGCAGATTCCTGAAGTGAAATGCACTTGTGCACTTGCCATGCGTGAGCATCTGGGGCAACCAGCAGCAGGAGCAGCTGTACAAACTGCACATACTGTAGGCACGGTGATTCTATGGCACTTGGTTCTTGCAGGCAACAGATGCAGTTGCTAGCCAAATATCATGTGGCCATTCACCAATAAACACTATTGACATACTTATAATAAATAAGGTAAAAAATACATTTGCATTGAAATATTTGAAATAACTTGGAATTCCATGAAGAACTGAAAATCATTAGGAGAAAAAAAAAACAACTCCATCTTGTTACTTACCTTTCAAAAATCCCACAAAGCCTCCTTCCTTTCTGCTGTTTTCTATGAGTTATGTTACGTACCATATTTTATATTAATAATGCCTCAGCTCCTAGGAGTTACACATGTAAATATTTTACACTCAAACGTGTCATTTCCTATTCAGTACAATTCCTTTACAGAAGGATGCTTGAGTAACAAATTTCTGGCTAATAAGAGCAGTATGGGTAAGGTCTTATGAAATCAGAGGAGGCTGGCTGTTGGTTTTGGGTTTTGAGCAGTCACTTCTTTGTGTTTTGATTTCAGAAGTTACGATGCTTTATTGTACTGCTTCTCATAAGCACCCCTAAACAGATGTTTATATTTATTATTTGAGCAGTTTAAGGCTTGTGGCGCCTTTAACTACTTATTTTCATGCTGTGAAGTGATTAGCAATTATTTTTGTCACTAGGCAACACTTAGTGGTTTCAAAAACTTCCTTTTTAGCTTCTAAGTAATTAATTTTCTTCAGAATGGAAGTGTAAATTAAAGAGGTAGTAGATAGCATCATGAATACAAGGTATCTGTGTATGCAGCCCAAAATCATCAATGTAATATTTGTTGCATAAGACTCTTCTGCAGTTTGAAATTTTAAAAAAAAATCCCTGGTATTTTCATACTTATTCTTAATAGGCAGTTGTGAACTACATTAAAATGGGTGCTAAGCTGTGTTTTCACCTTTTATTTTGATTCAACCAGGATTCAGTCAGTCCAGGAATCTGAAACGTTACATTGTCCATCTTAAACACGGCATGTTACTGCTGCCTGGTACTTCATTTTGCCCACTGTTGTTCTTAGCTTGAAAGAAAAAACCATTGAGGTCTTACTCTCCATATTCCTTGTTTCAGGTTTCCTCGAGTACTTGCCAATCTGAGGCGACTAATTCTACAGAAGTGTGTCAGAAGTCGTCATTGTTTCAGTTTGCAGAGGTGAGTTTCGTTAAAAGGGAATGGGTTTTGTTTGTGTTTTTTTTTTTTTTTTTTTTTTTTTTCAATAGGTATCTGGTGTTTAGCTGAAAGAGAAATTAAACACCTCTGACTGAAATTCATGGTAGTATTTCTTCCTTGTTTTGAGGTTTGTTACTGGATCATGTATCTGGTAGATGTGTCTGGCTTGAAGTGCGGGAGGTTGTGTTCAGAGACATGATTGAAACCCTAGAGCAATAATAGAGTTGTGGTTTAAGCAGTGATTTAGGATGTGTCATTCCTGCACTTAGGTATTATCTAGAGTCTTACTGACTAAAGTCTCAACAGGTATCTTTGGGTGTCATTTAGCTATTCTGACTGCTTTAGGTCCTGACTCCATCAAAAATAACCATAGTTCTGGAACTTCCAAGATCATCTTCTATTCTGTAACCACAAAACAGCTCTATTCAACTATGATTTGGTTTTGCAGTGTACAACATTTTTGTTAATATATTTCCACTAATAGCTATATAGTGTTACTGAACTGTTTGTTTGTTTGTTGCTTTTGTTTTTAAATACGCCATATTTAATTTAAGTTCTAATGAATTTAATTGACAAAAATAACATGACACAAATGAGGTTGCAGAGAGTCCTTGCCCTTTGTAAGCATCACTTGCTTGTTCAGGTCTTTTTCAACTTATTAAATTATCATAATCTAGTGGCTTAAATGTTTAGCTGTATAAATATTGATTGTACAGGATGCTGGGTGGCATTTGAAAAGGTGTGTATGGAAAGTTTATTGCAGCAGGGGCTTCTTTTATTACCTGGTTTCAGACCAGCCATGAATCTTACTGTCTTAATACTCCTTGCTGTAGACACCTTCATATTCCTCCCTAAATGTCATCGCTTAAGGAGTAGATATATACCAGGCCAGGCATACAGAAAACATGGTTTTGTTTTAACATTAACCCACAAGACCTTGAGTTCTAACTTAAGATCTGAGGCTTTGAAAATATATTAGAAAATGATTAATGCGCTGATGCCTTATTTCTGATTAAAGTTAATGGCCAGAATGAAATACATAACCTGTGATTAGGCTCCTAAACAGCCTGCTGGCTTGTCCTGTTAGGAAATGCCTGGCTTGCTGTTAATGAAAACAATACTTAAAAACAAAAAACAATACTTAAAAGCTTCTTAAAATTGGTTAATTCCAGTGTTAATTATGGTACTAATTCAACATCCATCTTCCAGTATTTCTGAGATACTTTTGTGTATTTAAACTGTCAGTTGAGCAACATAAAACATTGTGTAGTTCCTTTTGATAAGTCTGCTCCTTCAATTTCCCTGTTCCCTCTCATCTAACCAGTACGAAAAATATCAGTGCAGTTATTGAGTTCATTTTACAATGCCCAAGCAGGAAAAAGCCAGAATCATGGTAGTAGCAAGACCTGTGTTGTGTGCTGCAAGATATGCTCTTGCTAAGGGTTCATGACCTCTGCTTTTTCTTACCAAGCAAAGAACTTCAGTGGGTTCCAGGAAACAAGCTCGTCTGCACTGCTAAAACTTGTAGTTTAGAAGTAGTTCACTGATCAATAATTAGAAATGCATATTAGCTCATTCATTTTATTTTTCAACAGTATTAATCAGTTTGTAGTGAGGCTGTGCCTAATTAGTAGGTTTGTGTGTCAGTGTGGTAGCTTTGTGTGTCAATGACAAAATAAATGGTACTTGTACCTAGGTCTGTGATGAATTCAATGTGTAATTTGCAACCAAAAAAATTGACACAAGCTACGTAGGTTTTTTTTTAAAAAAAAAAAAAAAAAAAAAAGTTTCCTTAGTCTCTGGGATAGATCTGATATCTTTTCTAAAAGTGTGTGCATATGTTGTGTCCCTGCCCACACTTATCTTCCACACTGAGCAGCAATTTGTGCTCTATCAGCACCACCATTCTGTGGCTGGGTCTTTTCACTGAACAGTGAAATACAACCTAGTGTTAAGTTTTTGTTGTTAACCCTCTTTTGACACGTCAACGGGCAAACAAAAGCCCTTCAAAAAAAGCTCTAGTCTATTCTGTTGATCCTAGGAAGGTTTTCATTGTGAAAAATGATTCAAGATCACCATTTCCATGTCTCCTGGGAAAGCAGGTATTGTGCTTTGTAGGGGTATGCTGGGACTCATCTGCATGTTCTTTGGTACTGATGGTCTTTCAGTATCATGGATCAGAAATTTCACATGTTGAAGTTTGATAATGAAACTAAAGAGTTAAGCGATGCCAAAATAATTGTTTTCTTGACAGATCTCTTCAAGCACATCACAGCCAGGAGTCCCAGGAGCTGTAAAACAAACTGAGGAGTCTGCATTGTTTCAGTTTGCTGAGGTATAATAGCTAAAATATGATGGGGGAAGATGGGAATAAGCAATGAACCAATAAGGGCTGTCACTGAATGGTTAATCACCCTTTCTCTTAAGAGCCTCCCATCAGTAGATGTTTATCTTCATGACAGCATTGCATTAAGAAAATCCTGCGGGGGAAAAAAGCAGTGATTTGAAGAGATGTCTATAGCATACACAAAAGATGATAGTGGATAAAAAGCTGTAAAAAAATACAGCTGCTCCAGAGGCAGAAAACCTTTGAAAAATAAACTTGAAGACTAAAGGAAGCTTACCATAGCTGCAAGGATATGGAACAGCACTGTTAGGTGGTGACATCTGAGTCTATAAGTTGTCCTCCCTCCTTCATGTATTGAAAATTTAGAGTCCTTAGGCGTTGTTTTTATGAATTTCTTCTCCACATGTTTAATGTGCTTCTACAAATTGATTTTTGACACCTATTCTCTTCTTGCCCATTTGGGGGAGTCTGGTACTACTTGCAGAATCTCTTATGCTGAAGGTATATTTAGGGTGTGTGTGAAAAGAGCTGGCGCTATCCTGGAGGAACGTAAGGGGATGAAAAGATAATGCTGTTGATTATTCCATGTGCTTAAAGAGGTTTGACTACAGACAACATGCTTACTTCTATTAAATGTTGAGCTAATTATATACTGTGCATTTTAGCTTGGCTGGCATGTGCTTTGATGTGTTCCTTAAGTCCAATTAGAAAAAATACATAATAATTTACTGATTCAGGTGCCATAAAAGACCTGAATAGAAGCACCTCTATAAAAGATACAGTAGAGTTAATGTCTGCGATTATAAAATCGTTTTTATACATGCTATCATTTTTTAAATTACAGTTTAAATTGGAAAGTTCTTTTGAGAATATTAGTGGAATTTAGCAGGATGAAGCCATTTGATGAAATCAAGCTTTCAAAGAAAGTAAAAGATCTACAGTGTGGAACATTCCTGTGAATTTTCTTGCCAAGTCTCACACTAGTGAATCTGCTAATTTAGTCTCAAAAATCTTACACTTTAATTCTACATCATTTTTTGCTGTATGCAGAATTGAACAAGGTATGAAATACCTAGATTACAGCATTTCCAAATCATACTCTGAAGCTTGACTCAGACATACCTTCAAAATTTTACAGAACCTAAAATCAATTCCTCTGGTACATGAATAAACAACAGCAAACCAGAAAATTGTCTTAAGGATGTGACAGTGTATTTAATCTCATACTGCTACACTATGTCAGCTCACTTGTCAAAGTGGAGTGCATCTATGAATCATCAAATGTTATGAAGAATAGGTGCTTAGAAAGTTAATTAGAAACTGGAGAGGGCAACATTCATGTCAGGGTTAATCTTTTTTTCCTGTTAAAAATACTAAAACATGTGTGGAGGGGGATGGATTTTTTTTTAGGTTGTTTTTTTTTTTCAGTGTCTAGAAATAACAGAACCCACTACAAAAAAAAAAAAAATTCCCATGGTTATTTCTCCTCTGTTATGCTTTTGTTATGAAGCCTTAATGGCAGTGTTTTATCTAAAGCAATAGAGAAATGGCTTTAAGATTGCAGCCTGATTTTCATTTACTTTGTTCCAGGGGAAAATACTATGCATTCTAAAGAACCTCTTTAAGCTTTTTATTATTATTATTCCTGCTATTAAAGCTGCCTGTGCTCCTTCAGATATAAGGGCTTTCATTTGCACAGGGTGTCTTTGTCATGTTTGGCAAAAATCCCATTCCGTAACGCGCCACTTCTTACTGGGTCCTGTCTATATGAATGCATCTCTGCATTTAGGAAGCTAAATTATGGTAAGCAATTTGCAGTAGGCTGCTGTCACCAACGTACAAAGCTACAAAAGAAAAACGAGAGGGAGAAAAAGTAATTATTTAGCCAGTGGCCAAGCAGACCTGTGAAGAAATGTGAATTGTGCTGTGGTCTGATGTGCCCGGAGTCTTTTGGCAGCTGTCCCACCTCATTTTTGGTTCTGGCTGGGCGTTCTTCATATGTTTCCTGTCTCCTTACTGCTGTTGCAGCAGGCTGAGTGAGAGTGAGTCTTTGTGAGGACAGTGATCCCATTGAGTAGGTATGGCATTTTAAATGGACACCTCTACCCCGCAGTACAAGGCCGCTGTCACTCAGAAAGGGCTCATTGCATTGATGCCGTCTGGGATTCTTTATTCTATAGAGCCTCAGCCTGGCTGGCTGGCCCAAGTGTCACAGTCTTCAATTAAAGCTGATGAGGATGTGGCAAATGAGGCCTGCCTGGTGTGTGTTGCCACAAGAGATGATTAGAGGCTTGGGAGTGAGACTGTGTTGGGGCCTGTGGGTGTGCAGGCAGCCGGTGCACCGGCCTTCCAAAATGATGTGATATCCTCATAAGTTTGTTGTTTTGTTGTTGTTTTGTTTGGGCTTTTGCTTGTTTTTTTATTTTTCACATGTTTCCAAGTTACATTCTTGGCTTCTTCACTCTACTCTGATCTAGCAAGTGCTCGGTCCCACTTTAGCCCCTCTCACTTGTACCTTTATGGAAGGCCATTATGTAGGCCAGTGACTTCTCGGCAGTGGGCTGTGCTGCCTGGCATGGCGCTTGTTTGCGGGCCGTCTGGCCACATGGGCTGGTGGCTGTCATCCTCCTTGCCATGTGAGGGAGGCAGAGCAGATGGGCCCCTTTGCTCTCTTGGTCGTACTGGCTGTGTGTTTGGTAAACGCAAACAGATGGTGAGGGCTGCTTCGCAGGGAAGGAACACGAGGACCTCTTAGATTTACTTAGCTGAACTCTCATCCTTAAATAAACAAAGAAAAAGCTTTCAGAGAGTGACAGCAGTAACATTGGTAGTTTAACCCTCTTCACTTACAGGTCCTCTTCTGAAGTCTTTCTCTAGGTGATGTAACAAAAATACAATCACATCCAGTGTGCAGCAAGGTGGGATTCTCCTCGTTAATCCAGCAGGTTATCAGCATTAGAGAAAAATGCACTCCTGAGGATGGGTCTGTCCATGCTGCATTCTCACATACTTGCTTCGTTAGACCTGAGGACAGTCCTTTCTGTTCATTTCTGTGCTGAACAGAAGGTTTGAATCCAAAACTTCTGGTCAAAATGCTGTGAAACTGGGAGTGTGAGATCTAGTTGGTATCTTGTCTTCCAGCCTTCCCTTAGGTAAAGCTGTAGTTTCCCCAAGTAAAGTCCTTACATAAATTAGACAATATACCAGAACAAGTGCTAATTTTGTCTCTCGCTGTTTGTTTTCTTGACTAGGAAGAGCATTTTTTTTTGCTGAAAATGTTGCCTCCCTTTCTTCCAATTAGCACTACAGGGGATCTTGCTTGCATTTCGTTAGAAGTGCTCGTGCTATTGTCAAGCCTGTATCTTTTAGTCTTTTCTCACATTGTGCCTCAGAAGGCACGGCATGTCTACATGTTCTCAGGTTATACTTTAAGGTGTGGGTGTTTCTGTCCTTTTTCTGCCATTCATACTGCACTGAAGAAATTAAGAGCTGTGATTGTGTTACAGTGGGATGAAGATAAAATTAAGGCTCTTTTCCTGTGAAGTGCAGTGTACAGGAGCCCTTTCTCCTGAGTTGAGTCTTGGGATCCTGGGTGGGTTCACTGAACTGTGTCAAAGGAAAACTAGGATTTTGAATTATTTTAGTTTAATGCTACTAATAATTATTGATGCACAGTCAAATATTATTCACTATATCTTAAATAGCTGGCAGTAAAATAGATAGTGGATGTTCATAATTTATTTGTTTTATCTAATGAAACTCCTTGACTGACAAAAGGCTGTTTGGATAATAAAGGTTTTTTTAAAAAAAAAATAAATAAATAAATGAAAAAAAAAGGCTATATTCAACTTCTGCATCTGGAAGGTCATGGTCATAAGTGTGATTTTTATACTGAGGTAGATGTCACAGAAATACTGGTGGCCTTGTCCCTGATCTTAGGGTTTTTCAAGGCTTCCAGGCCAACTACTACCATGTAGTGCCATGACAAACAAAATCAAATATGAGAAATAATGAAAAATGGTTGTGTTGGTGAACTCATAATGCTGCCCTTGGAAGCAGATCAGAACAGTTTGGCTGCAAAAGCAGTTCTGAAGTGCAGTGGTAGTTATTTACGAATTGCTGGTGCTGGCACACCAACATCTATTTAGAAGGCTAAATCTGGTGCCCAGATGTAAGGTTGTCTTTTTCCTAATGGAGGAAGGGAAGTGAAACAAGCACCCAGTGCCTGTGGGGACAAATGGTCCTCCTCTGTACCTGACCAAATGGGAAATACTGCCCAGGCTTTCCAGGAGAATTTTATTTAACCTTTAGCACCACAGATGATGTTTTTTAGCAACAAGTGTGTTTTGTTCACTTGGAATCACATAAAACACACAGCATGATCAGAATATTATCTGTGTTTATATCCTACTATCTTCTAAATGGCTGTTAAGTGTTTCTTGGATGGGATTGTTAATTTGAAGTAGGGCCTTCTGCCAGGAAGATATAAAAATGACTGATACAGCTAACTCATTTTCTTCAATTTCTTCACTCATTTTCTCCCCTCCTGTCTGTCTTTCCTGGTTACCACTGAAATATTTTCTCCTCTGTTCATTTAAAACCTAGATTTCATCAAATACTTCCCAGTTGTCAAGTCCTGAGCCAGTAAAGCACTGTGGGAAGTCGGCACTCTTCCAGTTGGCGGAGGTAAAGTTACATCCATTAGCATCACAATAGGAATATGTGTGTATTTTTTCTCCAAAATAGTGTGAATTTTGGAAGGTTTCCTCTAGCATCAAATTTAGTATTTCCAGAAACATAAACTATCAAATAATCAAATAGTAAGACAGAGAATTAGGCAGTTGCAGTGGCCCTGGAGACCTAGGTCGTCTTTATGCACTTTTTAAACATGTATAGCTTCTTGGAGACCACAGAAAAAGTGCTTTCTTTCAGGAATAGTAATCTTAAAACTGTAATAAAAACAAAGCTCAGAACAATAGCAAAGACGAGACAATGGCATTCTTTATAATGAAGAGGTGAATACTAAGATTCAAAAGTTAAGGCTTTAGTATAAGGATTGGAAGGTGCATTGCTGAATAGGGGACCAAAAGTAATAAAAGTAGACTTTGAGATCATCCACGAATCCATATGAAAAGTTGGAAGTAGTTTATTGAATTATGAAATTGGCAGTTGTGAGCAGTCATCAAGAATACTAGGTGAGGTTTCTCAATGGTCCTGGAAATTTCCCAAGAGTCTTGAATGTAACCTTGTAGAGGTCACCGCTTTGATATGGATAAATCACCCAAACTTTTGAGGCTTGGCCTGCAAATATTATTCCTCTTGATGACTGAAAGATTAAAATACTTGCTGCTTTCAAGCTAATATGAGATATGAGAAGTTGCTGCCACCTTACTCATTACTTTTTTTTTTTGCTTGCTTTTTCAAAATCGCTTCCTATTTCAGTGAGGAAAATGGTTCTTTGGATCCCATCTGGTGGCATCCATCCATCCGTATGTTCTTGCTGCTGTGGTTAATACATCTCAGGGGAAAAAAAAAAGCTATTGGAAGAACTAAAAGAAAACACCGTGCTTTGAGCCTGCACTGATGACTGTTTCATGCTTTGTTCAATAGATAGTAATGCTAGTAGGAAGACTGATTTTATAGGTCAAAAGTAGAAGAAAATCTGCTTTACCCTAGAGGCAGTCTCTGGCATTGCTAGAGTTTGTTGGTGTGTGCTACATTGTCAGCAGTGCCAATGTAAGTCTAATTGCACCTACCTGTGATTAGAGATCCATACAGACCTATGACCACTGCAGCACTGTTGCAGCAGAAAGGCTTGTAGCACTAATCAGGGACACCAGAAGGTTTTGAAGTGTCCTCTGTCACAGGACAGCAGTGTGTTCTGAGTGGTGCTGTTCTGGAGTAGGGCTGTTGTTGAGTCCAGCCTGACTTCTGGAAGTTGCCATTGAAAGTTGTGATGCGACTGTGAAGCCCCAAGGGCAAGGGAAATCCAGGCACCTGTTTGTCCACAGGAGTGCAGTTTGTCCTGCAGTTGGTCACAGAAGTAAATCTGAACATGGCAGTGTGATGTTGCCGTGTTGGACAGGTTTTCACAATCTCTGTCTTGACAATTGCTTGGCTGGATTCCTACAAACCTAATTATATATATAAAATGAATGTTAAAGGCTCTGATTTAAACTGACACAGGCATGGCAGACATGCTAAGCACATCTTCCTTATCTCTAGCTGTTGTAGTATATTAGTACTGCTCTTTGTTGGTGGATTTTTGGTTTTGTTTTTTTCAGTTTTGGAGAATTCTGTAATGCTGGTCTGTAATTGGACAAATAAAATGAGAGATTCAGCTTAACTTTTCAGACAGCAGCTCCAGATCTCATCTGGATGATGCCAAGCTAATGTGTTCGTATCACCTCGAGGGCATCTTAGGTTTGCAAGTTCATTTGGCAGGCATTTGTGCCATGCCACTGTAACTCCAAACCACAGATGCCGCACACCAGAGGGGGCTGGACTGCTGTCTCCATGCTGCTGGCATGGCAGGGATCCGGAGCGTGGGAGACAGTCAGCTTCAGCACAGCACACTACTCTGCTTCTCCTTCATCCCTGTTATGTGGATTAACCAACTTCATCCCCCCCCCCTTTCTATGCCTTCCCTTTTGATATTTCACAGTATTTCACAGATGGTGATAAAATAAAGTGTAGAAGTGGGTTTAATTCTTTCCGAAAGAATTCTAAGAATCTCTAAGCTTCTAAAAATGGCTGGAGCAATGCTGCAGGCTGAAGCCTGGAAGGCTGCTGCTGCTCAGTTCTGCTGAGTCTTCTCAGTGTCTGAATACATGCTTTGTCTTCAGCCTTCAGTGCGGAGGGGAGGCAGTGGCGGACGAGTTTGCGTCACCTCCAGGATGCAAGGAGGCCGCTTCTGCCACAGGGCTAGCAGCACTAACAATGCATGGCTGTACGCAGCCTTCAGAGGCTTGGGCTGGAATCTCCAGAGTTTGGGAGAAGCTGTGAAATGCTGCAGCTTCCAGGGGACGTAGAGAATTTTTAACCTTTTTTCTTTCCTGTGTTGGTAGAGAGCAGTGAAAACTGAGCTGAGTGGGGTTGATGGGAAGGCTAACTAAACTGTTGAAAATGCTTCAGTGCCCCAGTTCCTAGTATTCCAGCTCTTTCCAAGGAAGCAATTATAAGAAACCTGCAGGTCTGATCAAAGATTATGGGACACATGCTTAACAGTAGAATATTTTCTTCTTTGCACTGATGTCCAGTCCTGAGACTGATGTTTTAATAAATTTAGAAAATGATCATTTCCTTGCACCTATCTCAAGACTGATAAAAACACTAAAATGCTGAAGAGCATCACAATCCAATACAAGAAAAAAAAAGTTCCTAGAGAATAATCAGGTAACTGCTTACCAAACAGCCTCCCGTACGCTGGAAAGTAATAACCAAAGGTTACCAAAGGCTTAAGAGCTCCTTCTCCACTTTGTTTCACAGCATCTCTGTTATGAGTCCAATAGGGCACCAGCAGGCACTGACTGAGCTAACCTTCTTAAGCCAGGAAATATTTTTTTCAATCCAACATCTACCTAAGCCTTCAGAAACATCAGCTGGATTGCATGCTGGTGCAGAATGGTGCAGCGCTGTTGGCTCTAGGAGAGCCCTGGAGTCTATTTACATGTGAGAGAACATGTTCTTCAACTCATCCTTCGAAGACAGTCCTAACAAGAAAATCCCGAAGTCTGGAAATAGCTTTTAATGTCCAGTGGTATTGTCCACCAGAGAAGTGATGGAGTGGGTTATTATTTATAACAGCACACACAGGTCTACGCTTTTTTTGATGTGTAATCTTATGAATGAATTTTGGGAAGAGGAAGGAAATAATCATTTCAAAAGCCATGTAATAAGCATAAAATAATTGTACTGCTAAAATAATGTTTTTCTTTATTCTCCTCCTCTGTTTTTTCTTTAGATTTCTTCGAGTACATCCCATTCAGGTCCTTCTGATTTAACAAAGCAGTGTGGAACATCAGCATTATTTCAGCTGGCAGAGGTAGTATTAAAACACTGGTGACTAATTACCACAGGTGCAATGGGGTGGAGAAGTTAATGATATTGATAGCCCAAGACTGGAAGGCAGTACGTTGCTACAGTTATAATTACACTGTTGCTTATAGAAGCATAAATTATCTTGGCTTGGGTGCTATAAATTAAGATTTCTCCAGACTAGCCATCAATTTGGAGGCTTCTAAGCATCCATGCTGCAGCTGATGAGAAGTACCCAGTCCCTTGTGGCAAAGGGTTTTCCAATCTCCATTTGAATTGTTTCAATTCATTCTTTTAGGGACTGGGGTTTTGACTGGTTTGGTTAAGTTGGCGAGGAGGGGGGTACATGGGGACAGGGAGGAGCTGGGTTGAAGGGCTGGATTCGTCTGTTCAGATTACATCGCCATTACAAATACCCGTTAAAGGGCATTAGCCACTTTTTTTCTCCTTTTGTGCGTACTGTTTATTGAACTGGGGAAAAAAACAGGTCAATAACTTCTATAGAAACTCTGTTACAACGATTCTCTCAGCAGCTACTCCTTCTGGGAACAGTTGAAGCTAATGGTCTTTTATGGAAATATATTTATTTTGTTTGTAAGCCTGTTTTCAAGCTTCCCAATCTTAAAGGCTGTGATTTGCAAGTTTATTTAGAGCTCACAAAACAAAAAAAAAAAAAAAAAAAACAACTTTTTTTTGGAGCCACACCCATAGCCTTCTGTACTATTGGCTGCTTCAGAAGATGAAAAGGTATAAAGAGACAAAAACAGGGGCAGGGTGTGACGATGGGGGCATCTAATTGACAAAATATTATTCTTGTTCAATGAGTTGCATTTTTAAGATTGATCTTTAGCTTTTGGAAATCACGGGCTGTGTTTACGTTGCAGTGCATTAAAAAAGACACAGTAAAAATCTAACTTTGTACTAGAGCCCACCTCAGCATAGTTACGTGGTTCTCCTCTGCATAATTTAACCGGCTTCCTAACAGCCACTGTGCTGCTGAAGCTCCATTGTTTCCAGTGATCAGCCTAGCTTGACCTTCTTCTATCCTATACAGAAGGAATTTCAGAAACTTGCCTCAAATCAGAAACTTACTTCGGAGTTCTGTCATTGCTTTAGTACTCATACATTGGTGTAAGAGATCTCTTTGGTTTGTAAGAAAAAATACCTTGCCAATTTGAGGAATGGAAAATTGACCTAAAGAGAACCCAGTGGATCTGCAGCATACATCCATCCTGACCATATGGCCCATGGGCTGAGCTGCAGGGTAGGGAAGCTCCTGACGCCTGGTTCAAAGCAAGCCTTTTTCAGCTGGTTTCAGTCCAGGTGGCTGTTCGGTTGATGGTTGTTTTAAAAAACAAAATAGCTCTTGGAGTTCAGCTTAGGAGGTTTTAAGAGGGAGAGCAAGAAGAAGAAAACATGCCTTCCCAGGGCAACTGCGTGCTGCTGTGAAGTACTACCACCTCTAGCAGTGTCAGTATGGCTTACAAGTGATCCAAAAGCAAGTGGATCTTCCAGGTCATTGCTGAAGGAACATGGCAGTTTGAGGACCTTGTTGTAGCTCTTCTTCTGAACGTCTCTGTTCCTCAGACAGAATGAGTGTTTTGGTTTCCATTAATGTTATCTCCTGGAGGAGATAACCATGGCAACTACTGCTGCTTTGCAGTTCCTTGCAGAATAAAACTGTGGCATAAGTAGAAAGATTTGGAAGGCTTTTTTACTACCTCCCAAATCATTTTGCACACTGAAGTAAAGAAAAATAATCTTGATTGCCGCGATTTGATCAACTTTTTTTTTCTCCTCCTTCAGGGCCTTTTGGAAAAAGGAGGAAAGAATTGTATATGGGGATATTTGGGAACTGCAAGTATGGATTTGAGATTTCACGTAGGCTGTGGTACAATGTAGTGAGAGATGCTGTGTTTTTCCATTGCAGTTAGTGTATTCTGAAAATAAAATCAGCACTGGGTTTCCCGGATATATAAAAGGCACTTCAAGGATCATAGAAACACCAATTAGATCTGTTGGAGTATTTTTCTATTAGAGTCATAGAATCCATCGGCCTTATTCTAGCACTTAGCCATAATTATGTTTCATCAGTTTCATTAGGACTTCAGCATTTTTTCGGTACGGTTCTTTAAAATAGTTTGCTTTCATAAATTAGGATCCCAGAGAGACTGCATGGGTAGCGCTCTTCCTGTTAATGTAAGTAATGTTAACAGTTGATGCTTGTTTCATGGTGACTATTTTTAACTCATTTTAGATGTGCCTTGCTTCAGAAGGGGTGAAAATGAAAGAACCTGGGAAAACAAAAGTGGAAGCATCAGAAGATGTGGCGAGGGAAGTTCCAGATGAAATGGAAGCAGAAGAACTGGAACAAACAACAATAAAAGACTCCTGTAAAGGAAAAACAGAACAATCAGAGACAGGGAAAATACAAAACTGGGATGAGACAAAAGCTGAGGAATCAGAAACTGCAAAATGCAGAGATTTTACTAGTCTTGTAATGGAGAGCAGTCCTTTTGAGAGAAATGATAACACAAAGGATCACATGTGCCGTTCTCCAGAGCTTTCAATGGTTGACATGAGCATCTTTGGGCTAAGCAAGCCAGAAAAGATAAAGAAGAAAAAGAAAAAAAATAAGTTGGACCGGCACACAAATGAAAAATCCACCCCCAAGAAGCCTTGTAAAAAGAGGCAGTCCTCTGAGTCGGACATTGAAAGTGTCATGTACACAATTGAAGCCGTTGCAAAAGGGGACTGGGGTGCTGAGAGACTTGCGGAAACTCCCCGCAAAAAAACCCGCCCTGCCTCAAATGTGAAGGGAAGCATGTTGGATACAAAATCACCAAAGAAAAAAGTGAAATCGAAAGAGAAGAAAACATCGAAGGAGAAACCCACGGAGCCCACCAAAGAATCAAAGCCTCCTGATTTCCTTAATATTACAGCCAACAAGGAAGTACCCTGTGAGGCTGCTGATAACATTAAAGTGGAACCACTGACCCCCACAGAGGAGGTGGTACCCCAGAGCTTACCAGAACAGGTCAAAACTGAGGACAATGACTGTGTTAAAAAGATAGAAACTTGTGGCTCCAGGAAATCAGAGAGATCTTGCAAAGGTGCTCTTTATAAAACTCTGGTGTCAGAGGGCATGCTCACATCTCTGCGTGCTAACGTGGACAGAGGTGGGTGGCTTTGACTGTTTCATTTACAGCACAAACTGCAAAAGGCTGCCTGGAGTGGGAGGAAGAGCAAAAGTTTGTGTTTAAGCTGGAGTTCAAGCAGTGCATGATGGGGTTGTCAGATCACCTGAAGTAGTGGGGACAGGGTCTCTGGGGTCCAGGGCAGGTCTCCAAGTCCTGCAGTCTGCGTTCCTACTTACCTGAAGAACTCTTAACTTCTCCCTTTTTGTCTTTCATTACCTGAAATTTATTTAGCTTTTTGACTGAAGGCTAGGTAGGTTGATTGTCGACCTGCTGATAGATGTTTGCATGTAATCCTGAACAATCAGGTTTTCTATGTAAACAGCTTTTGAGTTTGTAGGGTGGACGGCTTTGATCACAAGAGGCAGATGTGTGACACTTTCTCTAAGGTCATTGCTTCGCAGGGGGGTTGGACTAGATGACCTTCAGAGGGCCCTTCCAACCTTGGCCATTCTGTGATCAGTTTTGCTGTAGGTGGTGAGTGAGAACCCTTTACCTTGTGGAAGGATAAATTTTAGATTAAAATTTCTGGAAGCTTTCGGTGAGATAAATTGAAATGTATTTTTCCAATTAGTAGATTTAAATGGGTAATTAGTCAAAATGGAAAAGAAAAAGATGTTTATAATTTAGGTAGGCTTATTAGTGTGAATCTACTCATCTCTTTCTCCTGCTTGGTACCTGAAGAGATCCTGACTTTGGAGGTAGTGTATATGCGTATATATGTATAAGGGGAAAAAAACAGTTGCCAACAAGATTACTATCCATTTAAAAAAAAAAAAAAAAAAAGTTTGATCTTCTTGAGGGGGTTACAAAACAATTTTTAATCTCCGTTGCTGAGTGGTGTGCAAGTTCCTTCCAAGCCCACTTTGTTTTGGCACGTTTTTCTAAAGATGAGAAACAATTTTCTGCCTTCATCCCAGGAAAAAGAAGCTCAGGAAAAGGCAACTCCTCAGATCATGAAGGATGCTGGAATGAAGAAAACTGGGCTTTTTCCCAAAGCGGGACAAGTGGGAACAAAAAGCTGAAGAAGACTAAGCCAAAGGAAGAGTTTGTTTTGGGGTAAGTTGCTACCTAACACTTTTCAAAGTTTTAGCTAGGTCAGCCTAGTAGCTTAAGAGCGAGTCTTCCCCATTGCAGCTAGTGAAACGAAACCCCAGCATCCAACACTCAAATGTTTTAAACTACATAAACACAATTCGTTGAATTCCTGTAAACTGCAAAACCTGTGTGACGGAGTAAGGCTCTAGTTTCATGTTGGTTATATACCAAACTAATTCCTCTGAGATCTTTCATTGTTTACAATACTGTAAATAAACTTGAATGGCATTATTTACACACTTCTTTAAATATGTTTGTTTTTTTTAAATCACAATATTTAGCTGCTCAAAAGCTGGTGAAGAGAGTTAATTATATTTTTATATTTTCAGCACACTTTGCAAACAGTATTTAAAGTTCTGTGTAGGTGTTCAATCGTCATAAACAGACTAGAAAAAATAGATCCCTTTGCCTATTTGAAGAAGGTGCTGACAGGAAGAGTAAACAACATTCTTATATTTGCAAATAATTATGATAAATACTCAATTTTTCTATTGTTGAGGCAAGATATTTAAACCGTTCATATATACAATAAAGAAATTAAACGTATCAGAAGAATAATGAATACAAATGCATTAACATTTAGCAAGGCTGCACAGAATTACTCTTCTAGTATGAATAACAATTTTTGTCAAAGTACTAACAGATTTATTTAACTGCAGGCATAGCTGTTAAATCTGCTTTGCCATTCACACTTGCAAGTTATGAAGACTTCCAATTATCTGAATAAGAGGGTGAAAATGAGCAACAACAACAAAAGAGTAGATTTTCCGCATGTCATGGTTAAAATTTTAATACGTTTCTTTTGTGCAGGCCTTTTTCATACTCTTATGACCTGGTCTATGTGAAATTTAGCTGCAGCTCACTTCACAGCAAAGATATTACATTCTTGAAAATTTTCAAGAGTTCTTTCATTTGGAATAGTTGATAAAAACTATTGGCACAATTCTTGTATTTTTACTGTACTATATATAAGCTAGTGTATACATTGGAAATATCTTTTAAATTTAAATTTAAAAAATTGAAAATGTTAGGTCAACTCATGGCAAGAAAACCAAATGCCAAATCTCCAAGCCAAAAAATAATATGTATTTTTATATGATTTATTCAAAGTCACAAGGAAAATTGTGTAAATATTTTATTCATTTGACACATACTGCTCTACCATTGTTATTTGTCTGGATGGGGAAAATTCATATTAGTGAACGTTGTTTCCTGATTCAGCCATGCCATTAATGAATAATGTTCAGTGAACTCTGTAAAGCAGAAGCAGTTATTTGTGGAGCCAAAGTGCTGGAGAAGGTATCTGTTATCCTTGTTCATTGCACTACCTGATCGTCTGTCTGCTTGGAAGAGCTGGTTTTAGTTCTGCCCTCTGAACTCTTTTGCTCTCTTCATCATGACTTTTCAGCATTAGGGTGTCTGTCTGTCTGCTGGAGTCCTCACTGCTGTTGGAGTCGCTCCTTTCTCCCATTACTTCTGTGTCCCCTTACCTTCTCTATAGGTAGCTGCCCACGCTTTCCCTGGTGGTCCGTGCCAGGTGTGCTTTGCCTGTGTACAGCCCCACTCCTGCTGAGCAGAGATAAAATGAAGTACCAGTCTGTGTACCAAAGCTTTCAGAACACGATTGGACTGAAGTGCTGTTTCAAGAGACAAGGAAGTCATCTTTTTTTTGACACTTCCAAGTGTAGAGTGTCTCATAGCCATCCCTTCCAACAATCATGACAACATCTGTCCAGTTCTCGTTTTCCATAGCAATCAGAATTTGAGATGAGTAGAATATGTCATGGTTCCCCTCTCAGGGGCAGTTCTATTTATAATCTGCCTAGCACTGCAAATTTCCTTTTATTAAAACGCACTTGCTTCCTATGATCCTGCCTGGTTGCAGAAGTTCTCTGAAAAGTCATGCTTACACAAGATAGCACAGTCATAACAGCCAGGAAGGCCGTGCCATACCATCCAGTTCAAGTGCTTTGTTTTCATCTGGCAGTTATGAATAATACCACATCTGTGGACTTGTTGAGTGGTAGGTAAAGCTTATTACACTCATTCAAGCTGGGCTGACCTATGAAGAATGCTGGGTTTTATGAAGTCATGAGCTAGTTGTGTTTCTCATCTCACAACAAACAAAATGAGAAGGAAGTATAACCCCCTCCACCCCCCCAGAAGAAATACAAATTAATGGCCATCCTGAAGCACCAGGTTTATTTTTTTTTCCTTTGCACAGAAGATTGGATGGCTTGCCATTTTTGTTAGCTTTGTTGGACAGTTTGACATTTCTGCTGTAGTTCAAATTGTCTCCATTCTGGTGTAATATGATTTTTATGTGAAATTTATGTATTGGTTTGTTTACTTATTGGTTTTATTGTCTTTTCTCATTCCCTCATAGAACAGACAAATCTGCTTTATGAATCTGCGCAGCTAATCTTTTTTACATTATTTGCATATATTAAAACTTAATTTCTCCAGAGCTGCAAATTCAGGAAATGGATTGTACATTCTCATCCCAAATTTGGATTATGTATAATAGTGTGACATTTACAGTGTGCATGTGTGCATACCTCTTTCCCTCTATATGAGTAGAAGATGCATGTGTATGCACACAAAATACAATTCCCCAGAAATGGAGTTACGTTTAATTTGATTGGTTTTGTTTCCCCTTTAGCTTAGCAAAGTTGGAAGAAGAATTTGAAAAGAAATTCAACAGCCTCCCTCAATACAGTCCTATTACCTTTGACAGGAAATGCTCATCTGTTCCAAGGAAAAAGAGAAAGGTTGGAAGCGGCTCATCTGAACAACCAAAATCCAACAAAGGTAAATTACTGTGTTCAGTACGTTCTTCATCAATAACAATGCTACAGCAAGCTCTGGAATTTATACTGTCTTACTTACTGTTAGACGTGAAAAGTGTGAGGTAAAATGTTTTTCTAGCACCGAAGCTAGTTGGTTCTCACCTGGGTTAGTTTTCAGGCCATACTTTTGACTTCTGCTTATTGTGCTGAGTAGAGTAGAATTGCTTGGAGCTTGTACATGAAATAATTTCCACATAGCAAGCAAAGCTAACAACAACAACAACAAAAAAAAACAGAGGGAGGGGAATATTTGTGAGGTAAGTGAATTTGACAAGTTTTCCCGGGGGAAACTGGCAGGGGAGAAAAATGGCAGGTCATCAAAAAGTTACTTTGACATTTTTCAAAGCATGGTGTTTTTTTCATTTTTTTCATTTAAATGTAATCTTAGGCTTTATTAATAAGATACCAGAAATGTCTGAATGAATTGGATATTTTTCCTCAAGATTTCAAACTTACAATGGAAAATTAGACTGAAAATGTTCTGCAATGATAAAAATGGTTAGAGGACAGGAAAACTAGTTCTATGCTCAGCTCTGTTGCTGAGGGTCACAGAGGGAGAATAACTCACGACATGTTTGACTGTTCTATATTCAGACAGCCTGTGTCACAGGAGTGGTAGAGAAGTAAATATAAGTTAGAGAAAATGCTTTTAGGCTGTGGCATCACAAAATGAAGGAATGACATACCAATAATTCTACAAGACAAGAGGATGCTCAGAAGAATGCTCATTATGCACAGTTTACAATGTGAACCTGGTTTCCTGTTCAGCTACCGTGGTAGTATCATGGGATGGCTGATTTTCAAATCCAGTACTTGTATTTGAGTCAGGCAACCCTAGATCTATGCCTTTTGAATGCTTCACAAATAATTACATTAGAATATGCAGGATTGAGCAGCTGTCCTTTTCTAGTACATGCCAATTTTAGTATTGATTTTTGTATTTATATAATTAGATATGGAACAGTCAGACTCCTGCAAATTTAGACTTGTGCTGATACAAAGTGAGTTCTGTCTCTTCCATTTTTATGGTATATACGTTACAGAACTTCTTTAATGAGCATGAATGAACTTTTTTTTTAACAGTATATTAATACAGTGGTTTATTACACAACATCTTTTGGGCACAGCGTGGCAATTGAAGTTGTAATAGCAGCTGTGTGGATTTCTCACTAACCTGTTCAGGTGTCTGTATGTCTTTAAAAAAAAAAATTGCAGGTCCTAATTTGTTCGGAAATGTCATGATAATGCTACCCCAGCCAGCTAGCCTAGAACTAGATTCTGCTTTTGGCCAAGTTCCTAAGTACAGGTTCATTTTGATTCCTGTTTCCATCACTATTAAAAAGCTTTGGAATATTTTCAGCCACATCACAAGGGAAGGTCAGAAGCATAACTGCAGGCAAGTCACAAGCCTGATATAAGTAGTTTTGGCACAGTCCTGCGGAGAAGGCCATGGAGCGTTTGCCTGTAGCTGGCGAATGCGGCTCTTTAAACCAAGCCATCTGACTTTGTACCAAAGTAGATGGCCAACAGTCACATGAACTTTTCCGCCAAGTGAGCTGTAGGCTTGTAACAAGCAGCCCTGGAGGCAGGAGTAACTGATGGTGACACTGCTGTTTTTGCAGTGAACATCTACCCATAGCCCTGAACTAAATGTAGACTGAGATGGCAATACCTGTTCCTAATTCCAATGAATGTTGAATTCACAAAAGCTAGCTGGGTGAGCTGGCAGCTCACATCAGTCATTCCAGCTCCCTGGAGAGTGAGGCTCAGCTCTCAAGAGCTAACTGAGAAACTTTCCAACATACCTCTTTTTTTTCCCTTTTGGAAAAGAAAAATTGCTAAAAATATTAACATTCCATGGCAGTAAGTTGATTTTAATTTGTTTTCTGCCAGATTTTATTTTTTAGGATTCTTAAAATTAGGATCCAAGCTGTGTATTTGAAACAACCTGAACCAAACTGCACACAACCAAGCTTACTAGCTTTATAGGGGAAACTGTTTCAGCAGAGCCAAGTACTCATTACGCTGAATCCCCAAATTAATTTGTAGTGTACTGACAGGCCGTTCAGCCTAGTCATGCTGTTGGCTTGCCTGCAAATCCTGAGTGCACAGACAGTGAGAAAACACTAACCTCCAACAGTGTTATGAATACAGGTCTACAAGCTGTTGCAGAAAAGGAAACACGGGAAACAGGCAGTTCTGTACAAAATGATAGACTACTTTGGAACGGTTCTAGTTTTTTTTATTATGTTTACACCGTTAGAATTCAGCAGAAGCAAAAGTGGCATTTTGTCTTGCAGCGTGATGAGCATGTACTGTGAAGAAGCAATACAGTCCTGTGGGTGTGACTCTGTCTTGGGATATAGGAGACCTTAACCTTACTCTGCTGCGCTCTGCGTTATCCTCTTGTGTGGAGCTTTCTCTGCTTCTTTGTTCTTTTTTGGAGTTGTCTCTGCCTTGTAAGGTCATTAGATGAGGCATCTATTACAAATGGTGCCTACTAGTGGCTGGGGCCTCTAATGTGCCTTGTTTCCAAACAATATGTAATGATCATGAGGTTTAGTGAACACTCTAAAATCATGCCCTGCTTTTCCTGGATGAGCACGTGCAGAATCGTAAACTTCCCCTGCATTTTCAATCCTCAGATAATTACTTTCTGCAGTCTTCAGATCAGTGCTTGCTAAATTGCAACTAAAGGCTGAAAAGTAGATTGGAGCACTGCACACTAAAACCCTCAGAGGATGCTAGGTGATTAAAAATAGAGAAATGTTTGGGGGGGTTGTTTTGTTTTGTTTTGGAGGTAGGTTGCTTCTTTTATAACTAATTCTCTATGCCTTAAAACAAAAAGCACATTCTACCCTGCCTGACAAGGTCCTATCTTACTTTGGAGTAAATGATGCAAGATTGATTTTCTGTCATATGTCATTACACTATAACTACATGGGGCTAAATAAGATGATGGGCCTGATCTGCTACCTGACCCAAACAGACAGGATTGTCAGGGCATTTTGTTACTGCAAAGTGGAAAATCAGTGGATCAGTGTTGACTGAATCCTTCCATTGTGCTTGCCATGCCCAGTCCTCACATCAGGCAGTTCTTTTAACGTAAAAACACACGAAGAACCCTGTGACATAACTGTTTCGAGTCCACGTGCAAGGGAAAATTTGAATTTTCTTAAATGAGAGGCATTTTTTTCCAGTTTTTCCAGATTGTCCAATTCTGCTCTCACCGAACTTATTAGGGATCTTTCTTCAGTTGGAAGTAGAACTAAAGTCAGCAGCCTTCTGCAAATCCCACCCCAAGCACAGCAGGAGCAAGCACGTACAATAGCAATGTAACAAAATGGATGAAAAATACAGCTATACTGAATCTGTGCAGATGGCCTGCTCCGACATTTGCTGGAGCTGTGACTGATTTTGTTTTTCTTCTTTCCAATGGCATATGTGCCAAAACATCCCACCACACGAGTCATCAGTCTGCAGTGAGTCACTAATTCGCTTATATGCAAAAATGAGCAGCAGGCATAGTCATTATTTCTGTGGTGTGCTGTGAAGAAATGCTCACTTACACACTAAACACTTCGCTAAAGCTCTCGTTTTGGAAGGCCAGGAAAAGACTGCATAGTGTACTTTTATTCAGGAGAGGGATTGTCTGCATTTTATTTTTCTTTGACCTCTAGGACTAGAAATAAAGCATCAGCTTAAAAATAATCCTACTTTGTGGCATTCCTCTCAGCCTTAGTTTGGGTTTTTGGCTTAGTTGTTGGGTTTTTGGCATTAGGATGTCTGGAGATGGCAAGCCATAATGTTTCACAGATCACAACCTAAAAATATAGCACCATCCTCCTGAGAGACTTAGAAATATGGAGAGTTTGGCCAGCTCTTCTGGGAGCTGTGGAGATTATGGGGTCCTGCCAACCCGATGGCCTCACAGGACAAGGCAAGGATTTTAGTAGGAGGCCAGTCTCAAGCTGGGGGAATGAGCTGATCCCATGGTTAGGTGAGCTTCATCACCTCCTCTGTAGGGTCTTTCTTTCCTCACATCAAACCAGTGCCACAGCCTTCTGGGAGGCACGTGTGTTCATCCTGGTTGTCTTATGACAGTGCTGAAATGTCCTCTGTTTGGTCTGGCCGTGTACAATAAAGGACTCTGGGGGAGTAGGGAGGAGCACATGCCCAGAATCATGGAGGAAATGCAGTGATGGTTAGTTATGCATGGCCAGTTCATCTTCTTGCCCACTGCTTCCCTAAACAGCTGCTGCTGTCCACACTGATATTCCCAGAAGGAAATTCCTGGTGCTGTCACAGGGAGTACAGTGAGCCACTGGAGCCAGGGATTAGCGGGTGGTTACTCACGTGGCAGCTGCTGTAGCACTAGGAAAAGAAGAGCGAAATAGAATATTTTCAGTCAAGGAAGATCAGCTGGAGAACAGGACTTACTCTATACTTAAGGTGGCAGTATAGCAATAGCAAGTAAACTTACAAGAGTAAAAGCAATTCTAAGCTTTCTATAGGAAGGCACTCCTAGCACCCACTACATAACAGCAAGATTGGCTAGGTCTTTCCGTCATGGATTATGTTATGACTGAACCATGCCCCTGGGGCACCTGCTCTTGGAGACTGAGAAGGGATATTTTATCTTAGGAATGGCCCATTGTTCAGCCTTTTCTACTGAAATTAAGTACGTGTGCCCATGTCCTCTCAGGTCCGGACTATATTTTGCCTCCTCCATTAATTTGGTTGATTTTTATTGGAAGAAAAAGAAAAGCTCTGTTTTTCATACCTGAATATGCCCTGCTAAACATGCATCCCATGTTTAGCCGTTCATTGTTTCATGCCTTAACCTAAGGGAAGGATTGGATGGTGACATTTTCAAAGAACCAAATAGTCTATTCTGTAATTGCTAGATAACTTGTGTGTGTAAATATGATGTATGTAAATATAACACGGCATTTTACAAAGGACATTGAGCATAGCATCTAGCTGACTCCCAAGTAATTCAGGCAGGGACTGTGAAGTAAGTTTTTCATGGAGTTCGAAGTCAAATTCTCGGGTCTAAGTATGACATGTTGACGTACGTAACTATTAACTCATCTTCTCTTTCACTGCATACATGGCCAAAGGAAGTAACTATGAACACTGTCTCACAAGAATAAAGGGAAAAGGGTAGGGTATTAGAAATTTCCTTTTAAGAAGGTGGCTAATTTTTTCACACCACTGAAGTCAATGTCTTTCCATTTGAGAACATAATTTTACATTCAAGTAGCATGTGCTATGAACCATCTAACATCTAGCATCTGCTACATGGTGCAGATACAAGATTATCAGAAACATTGCTTGAATGGTGGAAGAGAAATTTAAGACACAGTTTTCCTTATTCGTGCAACAACTGTCGTCTTTTGGGGAGTTTTTAATCTCATTTATTCTGCTCAATTGCTGGCACTCACTGGTAGTCTGTGGAATTGATTTTAAGAGTTTATAGGGTGCAGGCTGAGCTATAGAAATAGAGACTTCCCTGATACCATGTAAAATGTTGCTTATTCCAAGCACCTACTAACCACGAATTTGCTAACCTAAACAAAACAAAACAAAACAAAACAACAACAACAACAAAAAAAAAGTAGAAATGTCCTTAGTAATTTATAGCATATTTTTGCCTCTGTGTCTGGTGGAACTGTTTTGGAAAGACTTGTCTCTTCTGATGTGAATTAAGTATTTGACCTTAGTCTTCAGGAAGGCCCAGGTTTTTCACTTACGCTTTCTCTCAACCTGTTCGAGTTTTTTCATGACTCACATTGCATTCTTGTTGTACTGGCCCTATACTGCTTATCCAACTCTGTGATACTCTGGAACCTACTATAAAATTTGTAGAAAGACACTTGAATTAGTTTGAGTGAATATGGTCTATTCTGTTGAACTTTATAGTATTTTCTCCACAAGTTCTAGCAAAGTTATTAAAATTCAAGCTGATGTTACCTAAGATGGTGTCTAGCCTGGATTGTTTTTTGGTTTTGCTTTGGTTTGTTGTTTGACATCTGGATTTTTTTGTGATATTATTCCCCTCTCCCCAGATTTTGATTTTTTTTTTTAAAAAAAAAAAAAAAAAAGCATCAGTGAGCCACAAAGCCAAAGTATATAAAATCTGAGGATTTTTCTGCCTGTTCCTGTCTGGATTTTACATTTCTCTGTGTATTATTCAAACAGAAGCTAGTTTCTACAAATGCTGTTCTCCTTCTTGCATGTGCTACAGATTTTTCTCCTTCATTCCCCACATACAGAGCTGGTTAGTGATCGAAAACTGCAGATGAATGATGTGAACTTACCTTGATCACATAACTACACATTTACAGTTGTCTCAGTAGCCAGTGTGTGTCTGGCTTCTCCTAAGGGTAAGGAGGAGTGGAGGAGTTCAGTGTGGTGGATGGTGTGCAGTTCCTGCTACCGTGCAGCTGGGAAGGATGGCCTCTTGTTAGGCTGTGAGCTGTCCTGGCATCTGCACTGCATCTCCTTTCTGTTTGGGCAGGTCTGTTCTGAGCTAGCCTGAAGAGGTGCTTACCTGCTATATCTTCGGAAATAAGATTTTAATGCGCAGTTTGTTTCTGAAAAGTAACTGCCTAAAAGTGGCTTTGCAGCGTAGAAATAATGCGTCTGTTATTTCTTTGCTGCTGTATCTCTGTTTACTCCATTAGTGAGTCAAAGGATAGCTTCCTAATGGCTTCTGCTAGTGGCATGCTTTGTCTGCTGTTCTGTCAAATGCCTTCTGACTATTACTAGTAAAGACCCTACTATCAGAGTAGGAACGGTACCATCACCTGGGTGCACCGTCACCTTACTCTCCTGGGAGCTTTTACTTCTTCACTTAACTGTAAACTTATTTCTGGTCACCAAAAAGGCAAACCTAACTCTTGCGTCCTGCGGGGGTGGGGGGTTGGGGTGGGGGAAGAGGTTGACCATGCCTGGTAAGTACATACCCACCCAGTCGCTCGCTCACTCACTCCCCTGACAGAGGGATGAGGGAGAGAACCAGAAAGGGTGAAAGTGAGGACAAAAACATTTGTAGGTTAAGATAAAAGCAGTTTAGTAAGTGATGGGATAAAAACAAGAACCAAGTGAAGCAAAATCACTAACTCACCACCAGCAAACCCATGCCTAGCTAGGCCCTGAGCAACAGCTACTTTGGAAACCCATCCCTGGTTTTACTACTGAGTGTGACATCATATGGTGTGAGATAGCTCCTTGGCCTGTTGGGGCCAGCTGTCATGGCCCTGTCCCCTGATACCTCTTGTGCCCCCCTGGCAGGGCACTCCTCGCTCTGGGGAGCCAGAGCGAGAAACAGAAGTCCTTGACGCTGTGCAAGCGCTGCTCAGCAACAACTAAAACACCAGTGAGTTGACACTGTTTTCGTCACCAGTTTCAAACACAGCACCGTACAGGCTGCTGCAAAGAAGGCTAACTCCATCCCACTACACATCTGAAAGGGAGCGTGTCTTCAAACAAACAAAAAAAAACCTCCTGTTTTATTGTATGGCTGAGCTTTCTGATGGTCATCATTCTACAAAATGCTCTGGGACACTTTTGTATGGAGAGGTGGTGGGTTGAAGTACAGCCTGCTTAGATAGAAAGCCTCCAGGGAGCTCAGTGGGTGTCAGTTTTTGTGCTTCACCATGAAATAGCATCCTGTATTAGTGGAAGGGGAGGTTTTATAGTACATGCTCTGACTGTTGTGCTCTTTTTAAAACTGCTGATTAAAAGTGTGTATTATTAATGTTGTCTGTAGGTTCATTCCAGTCTCAGAAAAAGAACTTATTCCACAAAATTGTCAGCAAATATAAGCACAAAAAGGAGAAGCTTAATGTTCCGGACACAGGTACTGGTGCATTACTTAGATAAGGTTTTGGTCTGCCTGCTCTCTGAATTCAGTTTCGGGGGATGCTTCTAGGCAGAGGCTACTTGACTCTCTAGTCTTTGATTGCTTTGGTCCCTTATTTCCCTGTCTGCTTTGACTCCATTAGCTCCTGGCTCCAGTTGATCGTCCTACCTTACTCGAGTACAATGCTGTTTTACTTTTATTTGGTATTGCCGTTGATTACAGTTTCCCTGCTCCAGACTCTGTGTAGCAGAGCTGACAAAGCAAGGGCAGTTCTGCAGTTGGCCCTGAACTTTATCTTCCACTGCTTGTAGCTCTCTAGTCCTTTGATTGCTCTTATCTCCATCCCTTCCCTATCGGACACCGTACTGTTTACCCCTTGGCCATATTTATATATGTCGCTAGCTCCTCTCCCTCTGATTTCCATCTGTCTGGAGCTCTGCAAACTGGCCAGAACATGAGAGCTGGTTTCTGCACTGGTTCTCAGGAATACTCCTGCCATCCTTGAACCAACCCTCCCTCTGTAGAAATCTTAACCAGCTGCCTGTTTGCCTCTGATTGAAGATAATATCTACAGGGTTTTCTTGTTTAAGTTCTGCCTCAGATCTGCACCACCCTCTACAGTGCCAGTAGTTCTCTGAAGCCTTTTTCTTGTTAGAGCATTCTGGTCCTGTATACCCATACACCCACAAGTCCCAGGGTTGTTTTCAAGTGTACAGTATGTACAGGATTATAACTTAGCCTGTTTTCCTGGGCATTTTTTTTCCTCCTCCCCACCCCCTTGTCATCTTCTCCATGCTATCCAAATCATCCACAATGAAGTTCTCCCCATCTACAATGTAGTTCTCTCCCACATCATCCTTGAGATATAGCAGAGCCTCTCTGGTTGTTCTTACTTACGTAGCTCCTTGAATTTCTTCATTTTTTTTTCCCCCATCCATGTCTGTCTCTTTTTAAGATAATAAAATGACAATCTCTGTCTCCAGTTCCCCCAGCTATCTTTATGCTCAATCCCTTTCCCTAAGGCTTGATCACGTCATTTCTTCTCCTTTTCTGATGCTGTGTTTTGTATCCTCTGTGGTACACTTGCACTGTTTTTCCTCATAGGCTCTGTCAGCTGTGCTGCATTCAGCAATGCAAATATTTTTAAATTACTTTTTCATTGGTTTTGTAAAACAAATGTGTTGCGAGAGTTGTTCATGAGAAATAACTATCATGCTTCTACACCAGCGTGAAAAAGACATCGTACATTAACGTAGTTTTTATTGGGTGCCATTCAGATTTTTGTGTGCCTGAATTATTAATGGACCACAGAGAGAAATTAATGTGAATAAATAATGAATAAATAAAAATTAAAAAGCAGTGTTTAAATTCTCCTGTAGGAAAAGAAACAGCATTTAAGACAAGATCGAGTAAAAAATATTTATATTTTAAAATCTGTAGATACAACATGAAGCTAAGCAAAATGATTAAATATATATATATATATATTTAAAAGAAACCAGCCTGTTTTGATATAAAGTGAAGCATTCACTATGATCAGAGATTCAAGCCTGACAAGTGTTGAATACCCTGGCCTTATTCCAGCACAACAGAGGCATGTCCTTGGAAGTTAAGCATGTGAATAATGTCATAGTGTCTAAACGTTAAAGATGTCTGTGCATTTTCTGGAGTAGGGCCAGTTTGCTGAGTTCATCCCAAGACTGAAACAAAGGCACCAGAAGCTTGAACCTACCAGTCTTACACAGCCCACATAGAAATCATCAAAGGCAAGACACTGGATGTATACGTTGGAGGGGAACTGTGTTTTCTCAGAGTGAAAATCTGGGGTCTTGCTTGCTGTAACCATACGGTGCGGTGACACAAAGTGCAGCGGTTATCAGCCAAGTGCAGTGGGGGTATGGCCTTGGCATATGGCAAACAGCCTCACCTAACATCGTAGTTTCATCAGTTCCAATGCAGCGTGGCCCTAAAATACATGAATCCGCTATCCCATGTTCTGCAGCACTCAAGCTGAGAATCCCAGTATGTTCATTTAAATTAAAATATACAAGGATTAGTGAATCAAATACTAAAAAGAAAATTCCTCCTCCTTTTTGGGGTTAGTTTATACTTGCAGTGGATCACAAGTGTGTGTATATGTAAGGTTTTTATGGGGTTGATTTTTCTGGAGGAAGGAGAGGCTTGGGTATTCTGATAGCTGCAGGGAAAACACTTGGAAGGGTTGCTGTCAGCAGGGGTCATGCTAGATTCATCCTTTCACAGCTGGAGAAATGTGAGTATGTGTGTACAGACCTGTGAAAGTGTGTGTGTTTTGAATGAGCACTTCTGTGTTCCAGACAATAAATGCACTAAAGGCACATTTTGAAATGACTGGATCACGTGTCCAGGCTTCTCTGCTTCGAGTATCTGAGTGAATTCTGACGTCATGTAACTGCTTGGTATGCAGCACCTGCAGTGCAAATCACTGTATTACGAGTTTGCAGATGCTTACAGAAATATACCACATAAAATACCAATGGATGTGCCACAACACCTGCTCCTATCTGCCTTCTTGTCAGGGGATGTCACTGTTAGTCCCACTCCTTGCTATGGTTCAGTATGCCTTCCTACCCCATGAGTGGTAGTGCAGCAGCAACCTGTTGTCAGAAGAACTGCATCTTCCACCAGGGTGTAGGTCAGTTTGCTGTTGTTTCCTAAGCATGGTGAAAAGAATGCCACTTGAAGCTTTGCTCCCTACCTTGCTAGGCTTCCCCTTTTTAGCTTAATGATTAATGAAGATGATTAAACCATTACAGCCTACCTTCCTTTCTTCAGACTGGCATGCTTGGACCCACAAGAACGTTTATTTTCCGCTAGATGTGGTTAAACTGCAACTCGTGTTACAGTTGGGCATTGTTGAAGAAAATGTTTTAAACCCGTTTGGTATCTCCAGAGGTTCAGTCTCAAAAGCTTGTCCTCTTCTGTGCTGAATGACTTGAACTGACATCATTTTTATGGTCACAAAGGCAGCTCATAGCTCTTCAGTTTAGAGTGAGACCAGTAGCTATTCACTGGGCTCTTCAACTCAGCATTTTTAACATAGACCTGCCTCCGTGACTTGAGTACAGGTTTGGCACTAGCGTTTCCCAAAGGGACTTCTATCTTACCCTACCCATCCTTGTTCATCATAGCGTTAGGAGAGAGATGGGTTAAAGGCATTCATCAGCGTTCTTCACACCACTTCAGCTGTTTTTGCTTTGATTGCATATTATTATTAATTGCATATTATTACACTGCAGCATTAAAATCAGGATTAGCAAGAAACTTCCAATCTCCAGCTGCAAGCTTTACAGAAATACTGATAGTTGACAGCTTTACAGAAATACTGATAGTTGACATAAATGAAAAATGTTAGAGCAGAGTCAGGTTTTTTAAATCCTTGCCTTCCAGCTTGCACTCTACAACCCAAGAAGAAACCAAGTATGGCTTGGGGTGGCAATAAGAGGATTGCATGTACTTTGCAGACCTGCAGAGTAAGGTAGACTGTCCGTGCTAACTTGAAACAGATGTAGCTCAGGAAACCATCTAGCATAGAGCTCTAGATGCTTTTCTTTCTAAGTCATTTTTGTGTCCATAGTATACGTATGCTGAAAGGTCCAGCTCTTCATATTGTGCTCAACTCCTCTTGTTAAAAAAAAAAAAAAAAATAGCCCTGTAGTTGTGCATACACTATTGTCATGTGGGAAGGTAACCATAGAAATGTTTGCAGGACTGAACACTAGCTGCAGGATCTCATTTAATTTCTAGGTAGTGTTTTCCTGAAAATCTTCAACATTCTTTAACGTAGCACAGCGTGAAAACAAGAGGGATATGAAATGGATTAAAGATACGATTAAAGAAAAACAGAGGGAATTAAACTTCTTTAGCCATGTCCTTTCTGCACTGAAAAATAAAAGTCTGGTTTAAAGCATTCAAATGGGTATTCCTTTGTCAGTGGAAGCAAGGGAGGGCTGTTTTCTCTGGAAGGAAATGGAGAATAAACAATAGGTTGGGTATTCAGTTGTTAAAGCGTGGACTCTTAATCTCTGGACTTTAATGCAAAGGGTCTTGTTGGTGAAGCCTTTAGTCTTGTATGATTTCCTCTGAGTTCGGTTTTATCTCTGCACGAATAATAAACTGCAAAGAATATAATGAAATAATTTCTCATCCCAATTTCCACCAGCTTGGGTAGAGAATGAAAATCCTCTTGAGGAAATGAGTTCTTCCCTTCAACAACCCCTCTCCCTCTTACAGACAGGGGAAAAAAAAAAAAAAAAAAAAAAAAGCAGACACCACCCCACTCATTCATTATTCATCCTTAATCCTTCCCTAGTCAAAGTTGTATGGCAGCAGTGTTATGATGAAGTGATAGAGAGCTTACTCCGGAGTTAGAGGAGGAAATAATCATAGAGGACTCTACTATGTCTCATTTCAAGGACTGAGAAACCTTAAAATATGGAAGGGGAATACACTTAACAACATCCTGAATTTGTCAGTCACCTTCTATTGTTTCTTAATGAAACGCCCAGCTATCATGTATTCTTTCAACTTCATCTTTTACAATTTTTTTAAACCATTTTGTCTTTAATTTTTTAGCTACTGCCTCTTTTATTCTACCTTTCGAGGCTTTATGTTAGCAATTTCTTGAGCCTTTTGGATATCTACAATGTGAAAAATAAATTTAAAAGATAGCTGTCTGTTGTATTGACCAATCAGCTTAAGTTCTAGTGACCTGACCATAGCTCATAATATACTACACATGTAGCTAAAAACATACATGGGTTTCTTTCTATCAGATGTTATTGTTTAAAATCATGTCTCTGTTACATTTATTAAATGTAAAAAGATGGCTTGCATTGCTAAAATTAAAACAATTATAAACTCAGTCAAACTAGAATTAAACAGCATTGTCAAAGTAGTATCTAATTAGAGCAAATCCCCAAATCATAATTAGCAAATACTGTTGGACTACAACCAAACCATTACATTAATACATAATCAACACTTACGAATTCCCAAATAAATCTCGAGAGAAAGCTGCCCATTTAATTATACATTCCAATTAAGATTTTGGTCTCAGTCAGTACAGTAAGCCTATCTAAATATCTCACTACTAACCACACTGAATTACTTGAAAGTCACATTTATAGTCATTTATGCTTCTACTGAATCGGACTGTTACGGGGCAGATCTTGTTGCGATCGCTCCTGCACTCTTTAAAAAAAATTATATCAAAGCTGTGTTCTGCAAAAGTTTAGCATATTTGGGTAAACACTGAGAAAAGCTCATGGAAGCTCTGTATTTTTTTCAAAATAAAGGTCACGCACAAGTCCAACACATTTTTTACACAAGAAGATATGAAGATGGATTTAAGAACATAAATTAACTAAGTTTTGGAACATTCCCAAATGCTTTTATACACGCAGTAGATCTGATCATATTCTTGTGCTATAAAACATTAAAAGGAAAACAAGGTCTCCTCCCACTTAAAAGAGTGAAGGGCAGCAGATAGCAAGAGAAAAATGTGTTATATCTATTCTCTTCAGCCACGTGCTCACAGTTAGCATTTAAAGAAGTTAGAAAAAGGTAAGAGTTTGTAATAGCCATATCTAGCCAGTACATAAACAGTAAATATATACTAAAACAGGGACGAAGTCCATGCAGATTGGTTGGCTGGTTGGCTATTGTACGTAATTCGTGAGGTTTCTGCTCTTGCATGACGTGCCCAGTCTCAGTATAGGAGATGGGTGTTGTTCGGTGCTTAACCCTTCTGAAACAGCAGGGCTGGCACTCCGGCTTGAGTTTTGCACGTCATTTTTTGCTCGTCCTGCCACCCACAAAGTGAACAAATGGGTCCTAGGCATTTCTTGAAAATGGGAATAAAGAATGAAAGAAACGGGGGAAGAGAAAGCTAAATGTAGACACGGTAACAGCAGAGAAAGGACTCTTAAAAAGAGAGAGGCTGTAACCTGGTGCGTAGTAAAGAAAATAATGAATTGAAAGTGCTGCAGAGGAGATGAGATGCAGGCATTAGGAAAAATTATTTAATTGTTCAGGAGGCAGTGCATCTGAAAAAAATCAACCTGAGGACTTGGTGAAGATACCATGAGTACTCCCAGTTTCAAAACAGGTTAGAGAAGCCTCAAAGAAACGGCCTGGGCATTCCCTTTGTTGCCAACCCTGTCTTTCTGTAATCACAGATGATGTAGGCCTCATAATACTTTTATTACAAGAGAAAATCTATCCCACATTGAATTTGTGGACTAGTGATTATACCCTGTGGTATCAGCAGTATGGTTTACTAAATCTCTAGAAATCACAGAATTGTAGAACAGCTTGGGTTGGAAGGGACCTTATATACCATCCTGATCCAACTCCCCACCATGGGCAGGGACACCTCCCACCAGACCAGGCTGCCCAGGGTTTTGTCCAACCTGGCCTTGAACACCTCCAGGGTTGGGGCACCCACAGCTTCTGTGGGCAGCCTGTGCCTGTGCCTCACCACCCTCTGAGTGAAGAACTTCCTCCTATGGCAAGCAATTTATGACTGTATGATCTGTCTGATCTCAGACTTCAGAAATCTAAATACTGCCAGTGATTGCTGCTTGGCCAATTTCTGCATGAATAAGAGTGAAATCAGCATCTAGTCAGGTGAAAACTTGTGATTATGTTCCTCTTCAGGATGGAAAGTTGCTTTGAAGTGCCAACACTGGTACTGTTGAAAAAGACTCAGTGTTCCTTTCACACTCTGACTTACGTAAGCAGTATTTCCATCACAGTATTTTATCCTGTGTTTACTTTCCTTTATTCTTATCTTCAGATGCGATCTAGTTCAGCTTTTGTACTTGCTGCCTTTGTTGGGTTTTGTTTGGTTGTTGTTGTTGTTGTTGTTTTTAAGCTTTATTGTTTTATAAAAGGCAGCATATCCTTCTGCTTCAGGGAGACAACATAGAGTAGTGACTATAGAGAGAAGTCTGAGGGTTAATCAGGAATTTCTGAATTCTGCTTGTGATTCTGGCTATGAGCTAAGTTAAGCTTACGTGAGGACTCTAACCATTGTTCCTTAAATGCATTGTGTCCACTAGCTTCCTGTTGGCATCTTCTGTTGCAGAGCATTTTACACTGACTGATACCATGCTCCCACTGAAATGCTGCTGCCTGTCTCACAGTTCCCTTTGTAAATGTTAGAAAGTTGAACCTCCTAGGACATCTTTAGGAGCTGTTGCTACTATTCCCCTGCAAACCCCTGCAGCATCCAGATGAAATCTTGCCATGTGTTATGCTCTGAGTGCCTGAGAGGGAAGGCCTAGTACGTTATGTGGATACTTACAAAACAGTAAATGAGCGTAGCCAGTAATTGAATTATTTTACACTTAAACGTGCATTTTTGTTCTTTTTCAGCCATATTCTTAGACGACAAAAATTCCAGTGAGCCTGCCTGGAAAAATAAAATTTCTATATCTGCCCTAAACACTCCAGAGCCAGCAATGATGCATGAGCCTTTAGTTGGGAGCCAGAAAAGGAAAGCAAGAAAAACTAAGATCACTCATCTTGTCCGAACAGCAGATGGTCAAGTGTCACCAGCAGGAGGGACACTGGGTAAGGAAATGGTAGTTTAAATTTTGTTAAAATTGAGTAGTTGGAGATGGTATGAGAGTACAACCAACTTATCAGGGAAGTATTGTTTAGCCAGCACAGACTCAGACCTGCTCAGAAAGGTCATTCAATAAAATGCAGACATTGATCAGCTGGGAAATCAGTGTGTCCATAACATCCAACCTCTTTTATTTGGCTGCCCACATCTGTCTTCTCTCCCTGGATATTTCTCTCAGAACCACGAGCTGATTATGAAGAGAAATGGAAAACAATTAGGTTTCATTCTTTCCAGTCCAGCAAAAAAATTATGCGGCAGCTAGTTACACAACATAAAAACAAGTTCCATAATGTAACAGTCAGTGCGAAATCCCTTGCAGGAGTCCTCAGCAGTTAAGATAATCTTTCAGGACTTCAGCATCTTAAACACACACAGAGACACAAGCTCTCTTGTCTGACCCAAAGGATCAAACTCAGCTGAATCCAAAGTCAGTAAACTGCTTCATAAACTTGAGTATGCTTCTGCCAGTAGCTTGGGTCAGAAGAGGTTGCAGCATGAATAGGATTACACTAGCAAAATTGAAGCCCTAAAGGTAAAGATGCTGTTAAAACCAGACTGGTCAGTACGTGGATGTGCAGCTGTGAACTTAAGGGCTGTCTAGACTTGCAAGCTTAACTCTCTTTTGTTTCAGAGGAGAAGCCTAAAGATCTGCCACAAAGCAGTCTTCAGAAAGCCTCAAGTGCAGAAACACATTGCAACAGTGAATGCTCCAGAAATGCAGGGACAGAAGAAAATCATAGTATTACGTCAGATATGCCAGCAGTGTCTGCGTTTTTTAGCTTAGCTGCTCTGGCAGAGGTAGCAGCAATGGAAAATGTACACAGGTATGGTTTTATGGTTTTCTTTTCTCCTTGTTGCCACCATGTTTGGAAAGCAAGCAATGTGCAGTGTTTAATTTGGCCTGTTTCTTCCTCCAATGCTTTCTCTGAATGTCTGTTTTCTACCACTAGCCTCATAGTATTAACTCTTCACCTACATGACAATGTAATCTATTTCAATAGTCAGTAAAATGATCCTCCTCAGTAAGCTTGCCTCCCAATTTTTGTATGTAAACCATTTAATAGGCTCCTTGAGATCCTAATGATGAACAGTTCCTCATTTTCAGACACCATTTGTCAGATAACAGTGGACTTAAATAGCTATTGCATGCTGATTTGTACGTCTCTGTGGCCTAAGACTGCAGACATAAATTTAATATAACTTCAGCAAAAGTTCTCATTCTGAACATGACTGAATGAAGCTAACTCATTATTTTTACTCTTCTGCTTTGCTGTGGAGGAGGCAAAGCAGCTGCAGCATGTCCTCAGGGCAGAACAGTTCTGGGTGATGGAACGGCATGTTTCTTTGGGCTGGTCCTCTCGGTGTAAGAGTTAGGCCATCCACACAGATAGTGTGGAGAATGCACAGGTTCCATAGGCCCGTTGGGTCAATTCAGATGGTCAGATCCTGCATTCTAGACCTGTGATGGGAAGAAACGAATGACGAATGATGGGCAAGTCCCATTTAGTTCTTAATTACCTGGTATTGTTCTTTGATGCTCCAGTGTGTAGTAGATGATGCCCCATCCTTTTCTAGAGTGGAAAGTCAGTGAGGAAATCCTGGGCCCATTTGAAAGCATCACGGCCTCTGCAAATGGCATGTGACATTGCTGGCTACCTAAGAAACTCCACGAGTTTTCTCTCAGTTTCTCCCAGTTTTGCAAAACATCTTTCAGCTATTAAGACAGCAAGAGTATGAACTCATTTCTGTCGTCTTCTGTGGTTAGAAGGCACAAAGTGAGACTTGGGGAAGGGAGTTCTGCTATCACTTGCAGCACTGTGGTTTCGTTGATTTCCAGTGATAGTTTGAAAAGAATTGCACAAGAGTGACAGGATTTGCTTAGTTAGGCTTTTGCCTAGTTTGTTCTTCTAAAAAGCTGTGTGTTCCGTTTTCCCATTTTTCCCCATTAAAGTGAATGTCTTGAACTAATGCTTTACATACCTTTCTGTTCAGGTCCTTCTTACCTAGTCCCATGTTTTGCCACTTCATTGTGCAGTTAGCACAATGCAGCACCTTCCATGAGGCCTGAAAACACCAGACTTGCAAATGTCTAACAGCTGTAGCAAATTCCAGCTTCTAATCACCAGGGAAATGAAAGCAGGGACTCTTTCCCAGTAGCAGTTTAGCCATACGTCTCTGGCAGACTTGGCAAAGCAAAGTCAAAACAGAAACCTAAATCTGATGGGCTGGATGCTTCGCTAACTTCTACTCTGTTGACTGTTTGTTATCTTTGCAGCTTGCTTCTTTATTTGCAAATAACTGGAAATGGGAAGAATAGCATTAGAGGTTTGCTTGATGTGTTTTTTCAGCATCTGAATTCAATTACTAAATAATTTTGCAAAGCCTTAGGCCTTGGAAGCCAGACTCCTTTCTAAGTGTAATTAGAGCTTTTCTGGAAGTGACAACATGGTTTTCATTTGAATGTTTCTGTTTAGCTCTGGGTAGAGTGCCCTGGTTAAGCACTTGTGAGCCTGAGCTGCATTTTGTGCTAAGGCTACTTCACTGCACTCCTGATGTGCAAAGCACGTTGGTGCCCACGTTTCCGCAGAGGTCCTAGCTCTGCCAAAGTGAGGTAAAGTGGTCTTCGTGTAAATAAGAAGTAGGCCCCAGATTCACATTGCTGTAAGTGACACATAAGGTAACAAAAATAGAATCTGACTTGAGAGATTAGATAACAGGCGGTGATGTGCTTTGTGTACGCATTTTAAAAAGCAAGCTGCAAAGGAGTTCTCCCAAGTCCATCTGCTTCAATGACTGATGTTGATTTCCAGCACGTAATTCTGGTGCAGTTTATTTTTACGATATCCTGTGCCAGGGGATCATTTGTAAATTAACACTGCTCAAGTAATGAAAGAGATGTGCTGGGCTGATGAAGTGTTAAGTCATGCAACTTGGACTAATCCCAACATGTAACTCTGCTGGTGGGTATATTTCCATATTGCTTAAAAGCTGGCTATTGACTCTCATTAACGTGGCACACGCCTCTCCGCATTTGCCATCTTTTGCTACACATGAGCTGCCCTCCCTGCTTCTGAGGGCTGAAGCCACTCGCTTAGGAAATGAGTAACAGCACTTGTGTGTTCGTAACGTACTCTTTGGCCATGCGTTTTGTTTTGGGTAGTAAGATAGCATCAAGACTCGGTTTTGCTTGACTTTGCATTGTATTGCAGGTTGTCCTTGGGATATTTTCTTACTGTTGCAGGAATACCTATAAAAAGAGAGCAAAACCAGCAGTATGTGGACACCTGTAGCAGTAGGGAGTTACGGTGTGGTAACATCGGGTGTTAAACCATATGGCATGCTGCTTCCTGTCCTCTCTAGTCTGATAAAAGCAACTCCCATGCTCCCAATAATGATGGGTGGCTTTTCTTTTCTTCTTTTGCAGAAGTCAGAGGGCCACACCTCTCCCACATGATGGACAGCCAAATGAAATGTCTCAGGCTCCAGTGCTTATTTCCTGCGCTGACCAGTGAAGCTCCAATTTATTGTAAAACATTGTGCTTTACCTAATATTCTAGCCTTGTCTTTACCAAGGGAAGCTAGTCAGTCCATGTGATGGAAAATATAGACTGCAAGCAAGTGCTTATTGCTCTGAGTGGCCCAGAATTCACTGGAAGCCAGACGTTAGCAACTTGGGCCAGGTCCTCAAATCGGAACCCAGTGTGTAGGAGGGTGATATTATTTGTCTATTAATGAAGAGAAATGGAATGATCCCAGAGCTTGCTTTCTATTGAAGGCTTTTAAACAGTAAATAGGTGGTTGATGTGAAGAAGGCTGCCTTTACTGTTAGCTCACACAGCATCTCTTTTACCAACCAGAGAGTACGGCAACTAGTTTCATATAATACCTAGTTCAATGAAAATGAAAAAACAAAAAACAAAACAAAACAAAAAAAAAAAAAAACAACAACAACGAAAACACTGACGCACTGCACTAGTTATTATTAGATATTCTTAGTCATTTTTGTACATGAAGATTTAAGTTCTAAGATGGTTTATATTAATAGGTTATGCCTACGTTTATATTGTAGAATGAATTTAAAACCTGTTCCAGAGAACTCAAGGCAGCCTGGACAGATGTACCATTGTTAGCGGTGTTTGGGCAGCCACGTGGTCCAGATGTTCTGCACTTTTATATTCGCCACCAGAGTGGTAGAGTTTACTGGCAAAAATTCTGACAGGCTATGTTTGGGTTTTGTTTCCTTTTTAATTTAGCTTTGAATAACCAGGATGATGTGCATTAGAAAAAGGAGTGGTGTATGGAAAAGAAAAATACTGCAGATAATTGACTTGTCTTTTATGCCTTGGAGGGTTCCTTTATTTTTGCATAGATATCTGAGTGACTTGGTGAAACTTTCCTGTAAACAAAAAGTACTGCAAATATGTTTTTCAAAAGTGACCTTAATATTATTTCACCATTCTGAAGAACCTAAAAGCATGACTTTTCAATATACATGTACACTGATACGCGTACCTTTTCCATTTTGCAAACACTGGCGTTGTTGTAGTTACTATGCACAGTCTCAATCGGCTTCAGAGTTTTTATAAAGGGCCAATTACAGTTTGTGTTGGTCAAGGGGCAAGTTTTATGCAGATAAACTACAACTGAAGAACAATGTTTGACTGAATTCAGACTACCAAACAGATCCATCTGCCAGTTTCTGTCTTTGCTTATGTTGAATTTTTGTGGTTTGCTCTCATAAATACATCCCAAAAGCCAGGCCAAGTGTATCACTTGGCCTGTTACTTCACTATTTTGACTTACACTATTGTATAACCAAGCATTGATTCCTACCAACAGATGCAAAATGATACCTAGTAACTAATCTAAAGCTACAAATTCAACAGGGTACTTCTTCAATAGCACAAGATGTTTCCCTACTTTTTGCATTGTAGCACAACAATTTACCAAATTGGACTCCAGCAATAATTTTCTATTAGTCTTCGTCATACTGGCTGAATTTTTGATAGTATTAGATTGAGTTTGAAGTTCTTTGAATTAAGTCTTTAAAAGATGCGAGTTTACATCATTCTATCAGGCATTCTTATTTATACTTGACTGAATTGATAATGTGTTTTGGGGTTATTTTGTAACTAATTTGATGTAATAGCCATATGGACAGTAACTCTATTAATGCTAGGTTTAGCCTTTCATTGTTGTAGTTAAGTGAAAGTCTTTGGTTCATTGTTGGGAAACAACATACAACATACCACACAAGTTGTAACGAAGGATTAAAGGTTTGACATAGGGCGGACAGCTTGGAAAGTCTCACTAAAACGGCACCATCAAAGATGCATGTGTTGGAAGAAGGGAACAACAGCAAAAGAACAATAAAATTTAAGAGCCAATGAGTCAGTGAAAAGGCTTTTTAAAAATTCAGGTGAATATATGACTAAGAGCCCCTCAAATGCCATTGCAGCCTATGGCGGTATTTTTAATAAGATTTTATTAAAGTTTTATAAGTTATTTTAACAAGACATGAAAAACTTACGACTTAAAACTATTGGGTCACAGCAAGGTGGCTGTTGGAGTTTTGGACCACTTTATAATTAGCTGAAATCCAAATATGTTACAGTGCAGGCCGTTCACGTTGACAATGGTACTAACTTATTTCTCTAGAAACCTTTAGAGTAGATATATTTTTGTCAAAGCACCCCATTCTTCCTCAATTTAAATTTCAATATTGTTCCTGAAGATATTTCTGTATATTAATGGTACCTTTTTTAAAAGAAACAGAAAATTACTTTTTTCTATATGAATTAATATCTTACTTGATCTGCTTTTCCTTGACTTTCCCTTAGAGAGGGGGTAGGGTTGGGTCAGTTTACTGGATATGACTGTTTTCAGATACTTATAAACCTTTTTGTAGATATGCTTAATTTTTAAGCGATTAGGCACTGAGAGTAGCAGAAATCCTGCAAAGCTTTATAGCTCACTAGGCATTTGCCTTTGTTGGTTCTCTGAGTGACGTCTTGATTTCAGTAGCTAGAATTTTCCCTGAATCTACTAGAAGGGGTATCAGTATTTTCAGGTAACAAAGTCTGTTAGCACAACAAAAATTTCAGACCAACATCTTACTGTATTGGGGTTGGGTTTTTTCCTTGTTTGTTTTGTTTTAATTTTTATTAATTTCAGCTGCTTTCATTTTGGAAAATCATATTGCTATTGTGTGTACTTCAGTATACCAGCAAACACTGTTACCCGTTAACACATTGTCCACAAATGCCTCTAGAGAAGAAATTGTTGCACCTTATGTATATCTCAAGCAAACCAAAATATGATGCTTTTCTGCTTTGTTTATTCTGAATATGTTGTATCATACTTTACTGAACCCGTTTTAACTTAGCTAAAGCTATCAATATTTATGCATTTCACATTATTTTCTGGATCTGAACCTGTGTATAAATCTTTCTTTAAAAAAAAAAAAAAAAGAAAAGAAAAGCAATTACCATAGTCGTCCTCTATCACTTATCCATGGGAGTGGGGAATCTTGTCTCAAGTGTAAAATGCAGTACTGTCCCAGTTTTCCTTAGTTTTTATTTATTTAGTGACCTTTGATACTTCATATATAGTTTTGAGGTATACAGCATATATTGTCGTAACCGAAGCTACAGATCTAAGCAGCTGGGAGAAATTTACTGTAATGTCTTCTTTATTATTCTAGTACTGTACACATATATGGGAAGAATGTTCTGCAGAACATTCGAGATGCAGATTCTTATCCCCACAGCAGGTTATTTTCCAGATACTAGACCAAATCAGTCAAAAATATCCATGGTGATTACTTAATGCTCTGCGTATGGCAGGAATTACCCCTTGAATGTGCTGTGATTTCAGAAATGGAATATATTTATTTAAGATGACTGAATGCTCTTTTATACTAATACAATATCCCAAAGTCATGAGCAAAAGACTTCTCGTTAGTTTGGGTTTCTATTTTACAGCATTGGTGCATGACTTTCGACATGGCAGTGATGAGCGTTGTTGTTGGAAAGGGGCACGGGAACAAGGGATAGGTAGAGGTACGTGAACTGGCGTTCAAGTTCCACCATTGGTCTTTACTGTTTGGGTGAAAGCTACCTTTGTAGCACAAGGCTGAGGAGCACTCTGAGGTCTGTGTCGTAGAAACCCAACGGAGTTGTAGCAGCATCAGAAGGAGGGAATGCCTTGCAGTTAGGGTGCCATCTTTTGGAACAGGATATTAAATTGAAGCAGTTTCACTTTCTGCTGCTTGTTGAGCTATTGTACAGAGACTGGAGCAGGCTGAAGGCTACGGTTGGGACATGGGACAGCAAGGAGAGCATAAAAGGAAAGCTGGCCTTTGTTCTCAGTAGGGTGAATTTGTGGCAACAAAGGGGAAAAGATAGGAGAAAAGATATTGTGTGTGCGTGCGTGCGTGTGTGCACATTCTGCAAGATAAAAAAAAAGAGTAGGAAAGACAAAAACATCATGGGTCTACAAGAGCCTATAATGTATGTTGATCCTTTGAGTGCACTTCCTTTTTTGAATGCTGAGGCTAATATGGCTACCTCTCCTAAAAGACTACTGTCGCTAACTTCCATTTGCTTTCAGGCTTGATCGCATAATCTTTTCAGCCTTTGACACCATTTGTATATCACTGTATGCTTTCCTTTCCAAAAGCAACGTTTATACAGAGCTGACAACATAAGGCTGAATATACAGTGGTAGCCAAACTGTGTTGCTGGAGCATTTTGCTTAACCTCTGGCAAAGTCATATGGGTTGCAGGACATGGGCCCACTAGTTGGTTCAGCGGGATCGGGTTTTGTAACAGCAGAAATGCAGTGCTCGTCGGGTGGTGGACTTCAGGTATTCCCGCTGGTAATGCAGTAAGCCAAATGCTGCTCTTGAAAATTATTCTGGAGTTTACGTTTGCAATCCTAATTCCACAAGGAAACATAACTGCGCAACGTTTGTGTTGTATACCGTACATTATCCACTAGATGCTGTTTGTTTGCTGTGCTTGTTTGCTAGATCGTAGAGTTCATAGGTCTGTTTGCCATGTTTTGTACTGTTTGTGGCATTCTCCTTGTACATATTGTGGAACTATCATCCAAGGCTGCCAGAACGCTGAGTCATTTTCAGGACACTGAGAACCGTGAATGAGTGCATTTAGGCTGTGAAAGAGTTTTTTGCCTCCTTCCCTGTATTTCCCAATTAAGAGGCACAGTGAGGTTTATTACCTAACTACTACTATAACCATTTATATGCTCAGTATTTTCTACTGAATTGACAACTTTGAAGAAGCTTATAAAATGGATGTATATTTTATGTTCACCCACTGATTCTTCTAAGACTGACACCTAGGAAGAACTGACTTGAGATCTCCACTCAGCAACACACCTAAGCTTCCGCTTAAAACCATCCTTATTTGAGGGGTAATGTTGTTTGCACTGTGACAGTGCAGGAGCCCCAGCTATGGACCACTGTGCTCTTAGAGTTGGGCTTGGGCTTGCGTGGTGTTTCTGGGTGAGGCATGATATTTTGACCTAGGGTCTTCATTGGCACAGAGTTTTCAAAACACATGCAATAGCAGAACATTTGTTGAGTTCTTCCAAAGAATTATATTGTAATTTCTGGGTCTTGACTGTTACCATATACCAGCAGACCCACACTGTACTCTACTGGAAAAAATATATCTGCTGTCACAATGTACAGGCTAACTAACCGGGCTTCTGAATGTAATGCTCTAATCTAATCTTCTAACCCGTACAACTGAAACTTTATTTTCGCCCATGCACTGCAAGGCTTTGATCAGCTTTGATCACACACACACATTAGTGTGCAGTGACTTGCAAGACGTTACCTCTATAAAAGCATTCCCACCTTAGTTCATAAAACAACATGAGGTTTCTCAGACAACAGTTTTCAGACTTCCTTGGTAGATTTCATTCTCTTTCTTCCACATTACACCATAAGGTGTGATTTCAGAAATGTCTGAAAAAAGTTCAGACGCTATGAAAACCTTCTTCCTCAGCAGTGCTTGCTTTCCATAACCAGTCTCTGTTGACAGCTCTAACAGAACTGATTTGCTCTGATCTCTCTTCCTAGGGCCCAATCCTTCAACTTTTACTCTCATACATAATTCCACTAAATTTTGACCCAGCATTTGGCTTTATTCTCTCCAAAGCTTGGTGTAAACATGCCTTATAATAGGTCATCTCCATAAGTGGTATAACGGAGCTACTGCCTTCTTAGATGTGTGTAGTTAAAAGTCAGTAAGCACATTTATAAAATGTCATGCTTTCTTCAAAAACCTCTCTCTAATTTGGTATTTTTAAGTGCACATGTTCAGTCATGTGTATAACATGCTAAAGTACATTAAACTGTGATCATGAAACTGAATAAAATATTTAATAAAATATTTGAAATATTTGAAAAGGACCTTCAAATAGATTTCTTCATGTTCATTCTATTTTGGTTATCTAGTGTGTGCCTGTAAACAGTTTCCCATTTAAAACTAACAATTGCAAATAAATACTATTAAAACAGAGCTTCTTTGATACTTCACCTGCTTTACTATCAAGTGTTTACTTGAACATATGGCTGAGTTAATAGTATTTGCAGAATTTGTTTTTAGCTAGAGTATGAATTTGTTGGTTTTTTTTTCTTTTTATACTTAAAAAGAAACAAGCTCATTTCCCACCTGGAAATGGAAGATGCCAAAAGCCAGAGGAGGATCCTCAGAACCGTAAGCTGTAGTTTCCCATCAGATCATCCATTCAAATCTACATGGCTATAAAAATGCTGCGTATTTTACAATGAACCTATGGCCATTTATTCTTGCTTAAACATGGGAGCTTCCGTTTTATTTGTTTTAAATTCTGAGCTTGGTTCAGCTCTTTTGACTTTGTTGGAAAGACCCACAGACAAATAGTGCCACAGAATTCATTGGATTTATACTGGCATAAAGCTGGAGATTGTGAAATAGGGAGAGACAGGACTCAGTGTAGTTAGGCTGTGGGAAAAGAGTTTGCCTTTTCTTCTAAGCTTTCCAGGTTTCCCCTTTGTGTTTCTGGATTTTTTTCTTCACACAATTGGAAAGCTCATTTATAGCCCACACAAGTATAAATGAAATCATCTCACATAAAGAAGTCCTTGCTACATTTTCGGTCTTTGGACACGAAGAGAACTTCCTCAGAAATGTCTTCTGTTTTAGAAATAAGTAGTAACCATCATCAGTATTTAAACTTAAAGGTCCCCACTGCTTTGGAAACTTATTTAACTAGGCTTCTGTTCTACCCCTATGTTTTACCTTTCTTTGTTTAGGCTGGAAAATTAGACTGTGGGAGATCTTGTCTTTTCCTGTCCTTGGACACCTGAAGATTGCTTGATTGCAAGGATCACAAGAAGACCCAAGTACAGCCTGCATGAAACCAGTAGAAACCAGTTGTTCACCTGGGAGCAGAACTCGTCTCTGAGTCAAAAGTAGCAGAAGGGAAGCCTTTACTCTTTGGTTTGTTCGGTTTGCTTTTTTTTTTTTTCTGCCAATTGTGTGCCATTTTCTCAGGGAAGAAGAAATGTATGCAATCTTGCACTGCCTTTACTGGGTATGCATCAGTTGTCTGCAGAGAAATACCAGGAGTGGAGGAGCTTCAGCATTAAAGGCCATGTAGTGATCATACTTGGGGAAGGGAGAGAAGAGCTCTGATGCAGCAAGAAAAGAAAGCTGCAAGAAACCTCCCAAGTGAAGATGTTCTCTCAGTGTAGTATGCCCAGTCAGGGAGATTGAATTCACTACTTCTTTTTTTTTTAATTAACAAATTACCTTAAAACTTAGTCATTTTCAATATTCAAACTCCCACTTTTTTTTTATCTGCTCTCATTTTGTTCTTCCAACAAAGCATCTGCATAATGCAGCTAGCTCACTCCCAGCACATCCAGATCTGGTTTGTTACCCAGCTCTCGTGTCGCTTCTTGCAGCTGCAAGGCATTACAGTGGCGCTCTTTTACCTGCCAGGTGAGACAAGTTTCCATTTGGAGGCACAGGGCAGAAAGACATCCTCCTCCTCCTCCTAAGGCAGCGTGCTTCTGCCAGGCATTACGACATTCTCCATCGATTCTATTTGTTAGATTTTTATCATTTTTCATCACATTTTTTTAACGTGCAGCTAATCCTGCTCTGAAGCAGACCTCTCTATTTTTTTTTAAGTGTGAAAATATTAAGTAAGGTGCAAATTATACTTGAGCATAGCATAACCATTATATAGCACGTGGAACTGCCGGTTCTTCAGGAGGACACTAGCACTTTGTAACAAAATACGAGATAACGTTTCTATATCTGCTGCAAAGTTATGTTTTGTTTTGTTTTCAAAAATAAAACCTGTAAGATATAACGCCTACCATCTATTCAGTGTGAACTTCTTTTTGTGGACTGTTCTTGGCACAGAAACAGTAAGAAATTGAGCTCTAATACAGTTGCACTTAAAATGTGCTCTAGATTTCAGCTACCCTGCATTAGTTACTTCCTGGCAAGAAAAGGTGCTTTAAATCTTCAGTAGAAGTAGCACAGGATGTACCTGTCTGTACCCTAGCTGAAACTCTTGGTTGAAAATCCAGCCTATATAAATCAATACCAAAAGTTTATTCCATAAAAATGAGTACTTCAGCCTGTTTATTGGCCTGTAAAACAAGAGGAACTAGTTGAAATAGACCCCCAAATCAAACCAGATGCATTGGCAAAAATGTGTTTTGTTAAATGCAAACACCTAGTACTTTAATTCAGTACATCTGCATGGCTCACAGGAAAATGTCTTCTGGATTTTCTCATTCCTTTCTGAGGCCGAGGCTGTCCCTGCAGGAGTTTGTTAATGTGCTCTGGAGGCGCTTGGTGGATCTTCCCTCAGAGGTCCTGTGCAGCCATGGATAACCCTGAGTTCCCCCAGGCATACGAAAAATTGTGCTCCCAGGAGATGTCCTGATCTAAAAGAAGCATTTGGATTATATCTTAGTGTAAGATACTGTGTGTATGGCCCGCCCAAGGCTTCCTGCTCATGGCAGGCCATCACGCTCAAGTCAGGTCATTCTGAGACTCAGTTACCTTCCTTCCAAGCCCTGTAGGAGTTACCTGGTTAGTCTTCAGTTATCTAGTCAGCACCTGGAGTTAGGGTTGGTGTTCTCACTTCAGGCTTTCCAGGTATGAAGAACAGCGATTCCTTGATGTCTTCCTGACTGGACTCTTAAGACGATATTGCCGCTGGAGGTCTCAGCAGCATGTTACCAGAAGTTTCAAGGCCTAATATCTTAGATAAGAACCTCTGAAAGTTTCCTTTGAGGGGATTTCTGTTCTAGATGGGACCCTCCAAATACTGCTGTCATATCACTGTGGTTTAGTAAGACATCTCCCAGGAGTTAAATTGAAAGTCAGATGCTCATAGTCTGTCAGTAACATAAGGCATTACTTTCTGGTGCCCGGTAATACTGCCCAGGAAAGCCACCCAGTCTGTCTGCAGGGCTAGCTCTGAGCTATGCACGTTATGCTAAATCCAGGACCTTGAGTTAATGTAATTTTCAGTCTTGCAAAGCTACTGATTTCGGCGGCAGCTGGGGATGAGTTACAGGCCCTCAGGGCTTACCCTGCCTTGAGTCATAAGGCTTGCAGCAGGCCATCGCGTGGGTAAGGGTGATACCATCTGAGGGAACCTTCCGCCTGGTTTGGTTCTCGCAGGCTCGCTCAAAGCACCCTTTCTTCCCCTCGGGCAGGCCCTGCAGGGGCTGCGAACTGCAGAGTCTGTCTCGAAGCAGTGCTGTGGCAGAGCCCTTGCCTTGAGAGGCTGCCTTGACGGAGCTGAGCCCCACAACCCTCCCAGCCCGCTCAGGACGGCTCAGCGTTACAATGCCACAACAGCTCCGTGCAGGCAGCTGGGATGTCTTCTTGCCTGCAGCTGCTCTCACAGATACATTTTTCTTTTAAAACAAAGTGAAACAAACCTAGCCAGGAACCAGATGGAAACATCGGCCCTTCATGAACACCCAGGTGTCAGCAGGCAGTAGTTGGAGAGTCACTGGCGCAATGTGTGTTCAGTTAGAGCAGTTCAGTGTGAATTGTTTGTGGAGACTGACAGGTTGCTGCAACAAAGCGAGCTTTTGTTTTGGCTTGGAGAGCAGTGTTTTCTGCTGGAAGTACGGAGTCAGGAAAATCACCATCGCAGCAGATGGATTAGGCTTCAAGAAGTTCACTTCTCAAGAGTGAGATTTGCCAACCCTTAAAAAAAAAAAAAAAAAAAAAAAAAAAAAAAAAAAAAAAA